>NC_067404.1:6491052-6733552 GCF_016432865.1 Antechinus flavipes
TTCCTTACTATTTTAAGAAAATGGAAGGGAAGGGAGAAAAATTTGGAATTCAACATTTTCTTAAAATGATGCGAAAAATTGTCTTTCCATACAATTGGGAAAAATACTATACAAGAAAGAATGTAATTGGAGGGAGGCAAAGATTTGAGGCAGGGTGGCCAGTGAGAGGCTACTGTAGTGGTCCGGGTGAAAAGTGAGGAAGACCAGAAGGGGGAATATTACCTGAGTAGCAAGAAGATAATCTCTTCAGGAGTTGTTGGCCAGGTAGAATCATCCTAGGAAACTTGCCAGTGGATAGCATATGGAGCTGAGAGAGCACAAATGTTTCTGAGGTTTCAAACCTAGGCAACCAAAAATATGGAGGGGCCAACAACTGAAATGGCAAAGTTCAGAAGATGGGTGGGTTTGGAGGGAAAGACTGAGTGTGAACTCCCAGCAGAGGCTGAGTTCAGACTGAAGGCAGATTTTAGCCATCAACTCCAATCAATCCTTAAATTCAGTCAGATCAGTCGTGTCTGACTCTTAATCCCATCGTTTTTGCTTGGCAGAGATGCTTGAGTGGTTTGCCATTTCCTTCTCCAAATCAAATGTTAGCCCTCATTTAGCTTATACTTTGAGCCTAGACTGACCCCTAATCTCAGGCTCCTTAAACTGGCTACAGAATGAGACCAGATTCTGGCCCCCACACTGACATCTAATCAGAATAACAAATTGAAATCAAATCTTCTCCGCGGATTTAGCCTGTATACTAACATCAGCATGAGCCATCACCCCAAGGATAGCAGTTCTATGTGACATATGTAAATCTACAGCAAGAACCTGGGAATCTGCTTGAGAGATCCCTATTCTAAATACCAACTCTTTTGGCTGGTAGTTATCTACTTCATCTTAATCTAGCCGTAGAGTTCACCTTAATCTAGCCGTAGAGTTCACCTTAATCTAGCCATAGAGTTCACCTTAATCTAGCCATAGAATTCACCCACAGTTCTCCACTTTGCCTCTCTCTTTGTTCAGATACTCTGTCTGGGACAAACTCGGGAGGACCCCATCTGGAAACGGTGAGTGAGCCCACAATCCATAGTCACAGGCTCACTTGTCCTTCCCAACCATGTAGGAAATAGCCACAGTGACAAAAACTAGATGTGTCAGTACTTTTCCACCTAGCCTCAGAGGATTTAAAAAGCTTAACTAACCAAACCTGAGGTTTCGTTCAGCAAAAAAGATGATGTCCTGCTTGTCACGTGTCATCGGGAGCCAGGACAATGGTGGATAAGATGTAGTGAATGGGGGAAAGCAAGAAGATGAAAGTAAAAGGAAATATGGGCAGAAGATGGGCCTTTCTCTGAATCTGCTAAAAATAAATTACTGGAGGCAGAGGCAAAATTACAGTGAATCGGGAAGAAGCCAGTCTGTCAGAATAAGTTTCTTCATCTGCAGAGAAGGTGAGTGGAGGAGGAATCCTGAATCGAAGAGGAAAAGGAAGGCAAAGACAAGGAGGTCCCGAAGAAGAATAAACAGCAAATTCTAAAACGAGATCAGGGAAAAAAGATGAGGATCACTTCACTTCCCCAAACCTTTCAGCTTACACAGAAGCAATGAGTAGATAGGGGCATTGCAATAGGCATAAGCAAAGTCAAACTGAGGGAATAGAACCGACATTGATTTAGAAAAATTGACAAATTGAATATTCATTTTCATTGTCCTCAAGTAAATGAGAACTTGGAAAGCTGCATTTACAATTTAGGGTTAAATCTTATGGGCACGTGACATAAGTGTATGCTATTTAAATGAATCGCTAGCTTTTTGGACATTTGGAAAGCCTATTATAGTTCCTTGAATTAAAAATGGATTGTTCTTTTTAAAGAACCCAAATACAGCAGAATTTGGAGAAAAAGCAGCAAGCTTTTTTGACTGTGAGTGTGGGAAATGGGGTGAGGGAAAAGAGCAAAGGAGAGGGGGTCAGGGGAAACTGAGAGAGAGAGAGAGAGGGATGGAAATGAGGGGGGAGAGGGAGTGAGAGACAGGGATGGGGGAGAAGGGAGAGGTGGGGATGGGGATGGGGGAGGAAGAGAGAATGAACTGGAAGGAAAGATGGGAAAAGAATGGAGGGGAAATGAGATGGGCAAGAGGAAGGATGGGGGGAAGGAGGAATGGATGGGGATGGGGTGAGGAGAGAGAGAAGTTAGGAAGGGAGAAGGTGTGGAACAGGGGATGGAGTTGACAACTCAATGAGAAAAACCTTCTAGACAATTATAAGATCAGCAGTTCTTTGATTTCAGCTCAAATAAGTCTAGAAAACTTAGGTAATATAAAAGGGAAGCGCGCATTTTCCTTACAGATGGGGGAGAAAGGGACAAAAGAATTTTGGCTTTAGGGTAATTGAAGTATAATAATAGGCTTTTGTGCATTTTTGTCCATCAGTTGACAAGTCAAGTTTTGACAGATATATTTGGATACAAGTAAACTGAATAAAAGTAACGATGAGTGGGCCCATCCAGTCTTCATTATGGCACCCGGAAAGTTAAGGGTCAGGGCCCTTAAGTCTAAGCCCACAGGTCCCCCGCCCCCATGGGAGAACCAGACGAGGGGTGGGGGTGGGGGAGGGGAATCTGGCCCCCCAGTAGTGACTTCCAGTGAGAAATGAACTTGAGGCTTATGAACGTGAGGCGTTTATGGCCCCTGAAGACACTGTGGCCTCTGTAGCCAGATACTGTTGCTCCCGACAGTTTCCCTGCGAGCGCGTTTCCTTTGCTTGGACAACTCTGTTGCTGCTGTTACAGGGCCGAGCGCCGGGGGGGAAGCGTGGGGGAGCCTCCGAGTCAGGTCACTGGGCAGCCCCAAGGTGAGGAGAGGGCGCCCAACAGGGCGGGCAGAGACCAGGTTCCACTCTGGAGAAGGTCTCTGCGACGACGCGCTCCTGAGGGCATGCCCAGGACAGGAACGCCCACAGAAGGTGCCTCCTGGCACCCACCGACAGCAATGGGGGCGATCCCAGGCCTGGGGCTGTCAGGAAAGTCACGGAAATGCCCAAGCCAGCTGGGCCCGCAGTGGGGGGGGGGCCTGGGGGTCGCCCCCCACCTTGTGAGGAATCTCCTCTCCAGAAGCTGCTCCTCTGTCCGGGAACCACAAGGAACCCCACGACCTCCTTCCCAGAAACCCGAGGCGTGGGGCCGGCCTCGATGGTGTGAGGGTCAAGACTTGTTCTATGCCCTTCTCTTTCACCTGGAACACTGCGCTGCCGTAGCTTTAACCCACCATTAACTGGTGCCAGGAGAAGGGGATCCGAGGCAGGTACAGAATGAAACGCCACCTCCAGAGGAGACGGCGGGCCGATAGCTGAGGAGAGGAGAAGAAGAGGGAAAAGGGAGCCAAAGCTCGACTTTGTCCGCTCCCGGCCGCTGCGTGCTTGGGCCCTCCCTCACATGGTAACCGGGTGAGTTAGCGCGGAGGCACGGGGCCTTATAATGGCTGCCCCCAACCAGTAGGGCTCCTGTGGAAGGGGAGCTCTTGGGACTCCGGCTAATCCATCTTCTTTTGCCCTTGTGGCCGTTTGCACGTGGGTCAGATGCCCGATTGGCAGACTTCGTCAATCAGAGGACCAAAAGGGGCGCTGGGAAGAAAGGTTGATGTGGTGGGTGTGCTGAGGAGTCAACCACCCTGCCCCCGCACCAGAGAGGTTAACCACCCTGCACCCCCACCCGGGGGGGATTCTGCCAGCAGCTCATGCAGCACGGTGCTCATGAAAAGGGCAGGAGGCCGTAATTGTGGCTCTCCACGGCCCACCTGATGGCTGCATCCACCCCACGGGGGTGGCTGTGGGGCAGTGGGGGTGCCCCGAGAAGCAGCCTCATGGGGGTGAGGGCAGGACTCCTCTGTTTTCCTCCCTTGACAGGACCAGCCCCCACCACACAAGCCTGCCTGTTTTCTGCCTTGGACAGTATAAACACACATCCCATGAAATGACCAATTTTGAAGCAAAACTTTAGATAGGATCAAAGGAGCATGAAAAGAAAGAAATCCTGTAAAAACTATGCAAGGTCAGTTCATAAATCTAAGCACAAAAACCGTCTCTTTGGGCTCCAAATCGAAATCTAGCACAAGAGGATTTCCCTTTTCACAGTGAGTATTTCTGACCCTTACAGATACTTGGGAGCCTCATAATGATCTTTTGAACGGCTTGTGTACAGACAAATGGCTCAAATGTTGGAGATAAACTAGAACAAAAGAATATTTTGAAACTATCCTTACTCTGGGAATAAAGGAATAGGAAGTAGGTGGAAGGAACACATCACAATCATTCCAAATTGCCCCTAATTTGCCTATTACCACGCAGATTTTGATTCCCATCCTGTGTCTCTTTTGTCACCGGGATTTGTCCTCCATAGCCTCTTGGGTAGATGATCTTTGCTGGGGGACAGCGCCCTCGTTCCCTGCATGTGAAGCTTACTCTCATTTCCCCTTTGGAGCCTGGGTTGGGACCTCACAAAGCGAACTCTACAGATATTAGCAGGTAAAGGGAAAGTTGGGGCATCACACCTCTGTGCCCCTCGGCCCAGACCAATGGGGACCAGCGAGCTTTTCACAACAGGGCTGGTCCTCTCCATGCTAACGGCCCCTATTGCAACATTAGCCCATAAGTGCAAGCCCAAGCCTACCGGTATGGACTTATTTTTTTCCCCATTCCAATTACATGTAAAGATAGTTTTCAACATTTGTTTTCATAAGATTTTGAGCTCCAATTTTTTTCTCCCTCCCTCCCTCCCTTTCATTCCCTCCCTCAAGAAAGCAAGCAATCTGATATAGGTTGCACATGTACAGTCACGTTAAACATATTTCCACAAAAATGAACTTCATTTTTTAATTTGTAAAAAAATCAGAAAAGACAAAAGAAAAACAGAACAGGACAGAACATTGTCAGGTGTTCAGAACATCAGGTAGGATTCAAAATCTATAATAATAAATTACCAGTTCAAGAAAGTAGATATAATATAATATAATATAAAGTTAGAAGAAATTACAATTAGGCGTGTCCATCTTTTTTTGCTTCCTACAAAGTTTGTTCTCTGCTGGATACTTTTTTTTTACTTTATGTTTTTTTTCCCCTTTCATTCCCCCACCTCGTACAAGCAGGTTATAGTTAAGCACAGATAGGTTATATACATATATAGATAGATATAAACATGCACACATGTACACACAGACCCCAACCCATACTCACACACACACACACACACACACACACACACATATATATATATACTTATCCATTCATACCCATCCGCAGAAACTCACACATACATGTATCTATATACATACACACATACAACAACATGCATACAGAACTACTGATACTGAGACATAAGTACATACACATGCATTTACCCATATGTAAACAAGCATCTAAAACTATTAATATGGCTGACATAGAATGCAGATTTCTCTCTTGTTTTAAGCTTGACTTATCTCTCATTTCCTATCCCTGCTAACTCTTCTGCTTTAATTCTGCCCCTAACTTGCCTTGCAATTACTTAACCTCCCCCCCATCCATGGATGTCTCCCTTGTCTTCTTCCCCTAACCTTTCCTTCTCCCTCTGCCCATCCCTCCCCCCTTATTTCTTTATAGATCTTGAGGGTTCTATACCCTTCATGGCATATACATAGTTACCTATTTAATCCATTTCCCATGTGAGTAGGTTTTTAGAACTATGAATCTCCTCCCCCCTCTAATGCCTCTGTCTCTATTCTCCATCTGCGCCTCATTTGTATAAGATAATAACTACTTTGACTTTTTTCTATGCCGTTTTGATTTTTAGAGTTATACTCAACTGTGCCCCAATATTACTGTCAATCTTAAACATATGGTAAAACATAAAAACATAAAAAAACATTAAAAGTTTGTCCATGTCAAGTTCCTTGAAATTAATCTTTAATATTGGATCTTAAATGTTAAATTTTCTATTGTGTTCAAGTTTGGTTAAAAGTTCTGAAAACATAAAACTTTGTTCAATGTCCATTTTTTTCCATTCAATCTTATGGATAATTTTGCTGGAGGTGATATTTTTGATTGCCAATATATGTGATTACAGGACTGTGGGGTTTTTTTTTAATTGTGACTGCTAAGTCTTGTACAATTCTAATGGCAGCTCCAGCATATTTTAATTGGTTTTTTCTTATTTCTTGCAGAATTTTCTCTTCGATCTGGGAGTTTTGAAATTTGGCAGTAATATTCCTATGTGTTTTCTACAAAGGACCTCTTTGAAGTGGTGATCGGTGGATTTTTTTCTATTTCTACTCTCCCCTCATGTTCTATCATGGATTCTTGGATTATTTCTTTTATTATTATGTCAAGGTTCTTTTTTGTGTGTGTGTTACAGTTTTCAGGTAGTCTCAATTATTCATATATTTTCTCTTCTTGGTCTGTTCTCCAGATCGGTTGTTTTTCTTATGTTTCACATTCTGTTCTATTTTTTCATTCTTTGTATTCTGTTCTGTTATTTCTTGATCTCTTATATCTTCACTGACTTTCCTTTGCTCAATTCTAATTTTCAAAGAGTTATTTTCATCTTTAAGACTCTCTATCTCCTTTTCTACTCGGTTAACTTTCTTCCCATAATTTTCTTGTTTTTCTTGGGTGGTTTTTATTTTTTATTTTTACTTTTTCCTCAGTCTCTCTCATTTGGTTTTTAAATTCTTTTTGAATTCTCCTCTAAATTCTCTTTGGGCAGGAAGCCATTTAGCCTTACTCTTTGGGGTAGAAAAAGCTTTTTTTTATTTCAGGGTCCTCCTCTGAAGATGAACGCTGGTCTTCCCTGTTTCCATAGTAAGTTTCTATGGTGGGGTTCTTTCTTCTTTGCTGGTTCACTTTTTTTTTTTTAACAAGAGATATTAGGGTAACCACCTCTACTCCTGGGGTGGGGAGACTGTGCCTTTGTTTCACTTCAGCTTTCCCCTTTGACCTGGAACCCCAAAACAAAAGTTCCCTCCTCCTACAAGTGCCAACAGATAATGGCATCCCTACTCTACTGCTTCTGTACTCCCCTGGACTTTTTCCCCATCTTGGAGCCTTGTCCTGATCCCACACTGAACTCTATACTTCAGTCGCACATTGAGGCTTGATTCAGGACCCAGACTCCGGCCTAACTGGCCACAAATCAAAATCCAAGCTTATCCCTAGCCTGAAACCAGAATGGGCCTTCTCCCCACTTCGACCAAACCTACTCTGGTCTCAGGATGATCCCCTAACCCAGGCCACAGACTGAGCCCTAACCAAAACTATAGAGTGAGCCTCCAATTCAAGCCATGGTCTAACTCAGAACAGAGAATGAGTCCCAAAGTGAACCACAGGCTTAGCCCCCAACTCGGGCTGTTGTTGCTGTTGTTGTTATTGTTCACTCACATCTGACTCTTTCTCACCCCCTGAAATATAGTAGCCCAGGCCCTTCTCTCCCCTGCTATGTTTCAAACGTATTTAAGCTCATGTTCATTCTTCCATGACACTATCCATCATCCATCTCATCCTCTGCCGTCCCCTTTGCCTTTTACCTTCAATCTTTCCCAACATCAAGGCTTGGATTTTTTTATCCAATGAGTCCCATATTTTCATTATATGGCCAGGGCGCTCAAGCTTCAGTATTTGTCTTCCCAATAAAAAGCCCTGGATTAATTTCCTTAAGTATTGATTGATTTTATCTCTCCTATTTAAAGGACTTTCAAAATTTTTCTCCAGCCCCACAATTTGAAAGTGTCGATTCTTCAGCACACAGATTTCTTCATGGTTCAACTCTCACAGCTGTACATTGCTACTGGAAAAACCATAGCTTTGACTCTATGACCCTTTGTCATCAAGGTGATCTCTGCTTTTCAGTCTGCTATCCAGATGTGCCCTGGCCTTCCTCCCAAAGAGCAAACACCTTTTAATTTCATGGCTTCAGTCTCCACGTGCTGTGATCTTTCTATCTAAGAATATAAAATCTGACACTTTCCATTTCTACTCCCATCTCTTTGAGGACTTGACACATTTTGTTGTGATCCACAATCAAAGACTTCAATGTAGTCAATGAAGTCGACGTTGATGTTTTGTGGGTTTTTTTTCCTGGAACTACCTTATTTTCTCCATAATCTAGCAAATGTTGACCGTTTGATCGCTAGTTCCACTGCCTCTTTGAAAACCAGCCTGCTCTTCTGGAATTTTCAGGTCACATATTGTGAAGCCTTTATTTTTAATCTCTCTATTTTGTTGAAGCCCTTCTTGCAGAATCTTAAGCTGGAGTGTGAAATGAGCATAATTATTCAATAGTTTGAATATTCCTTGACAGTGACCTTTAGGACTTGGATATAAACTGATCTTTTCCAATTCAGTGGATTGGAAGACTGTTCCAAAAACACTTGTGTTTTTCAAATTTACAGTCATATTGAGTGCAGAACTAACAGTATCATCTTTTAGGGTTTTAAAGAGCTCAGCTAGAATTCCATCACCTCTACTAACCTTATTGTTAGCAGTGCTTCCTATGGTCCAGCTGATATCATTCTCCAGGATGTCTGGCTCTAGATCACTAACCACATCATCCTGGTTATTGGCAATGTTAAGATCTTTCTTGTATAGTTTTTTGATGTATTCCTCCCACCTTTTTCTTATTTTTTTCTGCTTCTCTTAAGTCCCTACTATTTTTGGCTTTTATCATCCCCATTTTTGCACAAAACTTTTCCTTGTCAAGCAATTTTTGTGAGATTTCTTAGTCTTTCCCATTCTATTATTTTCTTCTATTTCTTTGCATTATTCATTTAAGAAAATCTTCTCTCTCCTTGCCATTCTCTAGAATTCTGCATTCAATTGGGTATATCCTTCCTTTATCCTTTTCTTTTCCTTCTTTCCTCAGCTATTTGTAAAGCCTCATCAGAAAGCCATTTTGCTTTCTTGCTCTTGAAGTAGAATGAAGTCAATTAGATCACATAAATAGGTATAAAAGACCTATTAGAGTAGAAGGAAAGAAGGAAGAGAGGGGAGCATTGTTTGAATCTTATTCTCATCAGATTTGACTTAAAGAGGGAAAATATTCATACTCAATTGGTATTGAAATTTATCTTACACTAAAGAGGAGGGGAGGGGGACAAAATTGGGGTAGGGCTGATAGAAGGGAGGGCAGATTGAGGGAAGCGGTGGTCAGAAGCAGAACACTGGTGAGGAGAGACAGAATGAAAAGAGAGAAATGACAGAGAGAGAAAGAGGGGGGGGAAGGGAGGAAGAGAGAGAGAGAAAGGGAAAAAAAGAGAGAGACAGACAAAGACACACAGAGACAGAGACAGAGAAAGAGCACAAAGTATAAAGAGAAAAATAGGATTGGAAATACACAGTAATGGTACTGGTGATAGGTGTTCTTCATGCTCGAAGAGGATCAAAATGGTATCACTCTGTCAGTCAATGTACAGTGTCCAGTTGTGGCTGATCCACATCAACATGAGCTTGGAATGCTCTACTACAAGTTGGGCACAAATAGTACATGTGAACATTTGGAGTAGATTCTCTAAATTTGCGTTATCTTCTGAGCTACTTCAATTCTGCTTTGCTCATAGAGCACAGCACCTTTTATAATAAGGGCACATTAGGCTGGGCTGTCCTGTGCCAATGTCTCCCAGGTCACACAATCAATTCCAAAGTGATTAGAGACTCTGAGAGTGACCTTATATCACTTTTTTTGACCACCATGTGAGCTCTTGCCCTGTGCGAGTTCTCCATAAAATAGTCTTTCCGGCAAGTACATATTTATCATTTGAACCACATGGCCAGTCCTCTGCAGTAGAGTATGTGTGCTTAGCATTTAGTTGAAGAAAGGACTGTCATGTCTGATGTCTTACCCTGCCAGGTGTTCATCAGAATCTTCCTAAGACTATTCAAAAAGAAGAAATTCAGTTTCATGGCATGACACTGGCAGATTGTCTGGGTTTCACAGACATACAATAATGAAGTCAGCACAACAGATCTGTAGACCTTCAGTTTGGGAATCAGTCTAATCCCTCTCCTCTCTTACACTTTCCTTCAGAGCCTCCCAAACACTGAGCTACCTCTGGCAACGTGTGCATCGACTTCATTATCAATGTGTACCTCCCGGGAAGTTATACTGCTAAGGTAAGTTAATTTATCCACAGTATTCAAAATTTCACCATTTACTTTAACCGATGGTTCCACATTTGGATGGTATGGTGCTGGGTGATGGAAGACCTGTGTTTTCTTGATGCGTTAGGCCAAAATGAGCACAAGCACCAGAGAATCAATCCATACTTGTTGCATTTCTGCTTCAGAGGCTGCATCGAGTGTACAATCATCTGCAAACAAACAAAAAAAAAATCATGCACCAACAGTCCTTCCACTTTAGTCTTGGCTTGAAACCTTTTCAAGTTCAGCATCAGTCAGCTGGCTGACCTTGATGCCATGCTTATCTTCATTGAAGGCATTTGACAACATGGCTGAAAACATCATGTTAAAAAGCACGAGAGCAACACACAGCCTTTGGAGAAGTACAAGAACCTCATCTATTATCCACAACCCAGGCAATCGTGTCAAGCACAATACTGATGAACTTCTCCAGACAACCAAATTTTCCATCAGCCTTTGCGACAACAGTATCAGATCTACAAACTTTGTGTAACAGACCTCTCTTGTGCTCCTGGCATTGCTCCTGGAGTTGTTGGGCAGCAAACACAATATCAACCATTCTTTGGCCCTTTCTGAAGCCATTCTGATACTCACATAGATGACCATCTTCCAGATGAAGGCTCAGTCTATGGAAGAAGACTCTGGCAGGAATCTTACTAGATTCCTAATTCTATTCTAATTACTAGAATGACTAAGAGAGACTCCCCTGTGGCTGTAACAGGACAATCCATTCCCTTTACCTTGATTGAGATGGACAATGGAAGTTTTCTTGAACTCCGGGGGGATAACCTTTTGCCAGCTTTCGTATGAGCAATGGATCCCACGCCCCACACACACTTTGTAAATCTCATTGGTATACAATCAGCATCAGCCTAAAAAGGAGCCTAAAGACATTCAAAACCTCTTCTTGAGTTGAAACTTCAGCTAGTCGACTTCAACCTGAGATAGATGGTTAATGGCTTCATCATTGGTTGATGATGGCCTGTTGAGAACACTATGGAAGTGTTCAACCCAATTTTCTAGGATCGTGTTCTTATTGCTAATCAATGTGTATCAGCACTGAACAATGGATTGTAACAGTAAATTGTTGGATAGAAAATAAACCCATAAGTAACTGAGCTCATGAGTGACTGAGTCAGGTCTTTCTGATTCTAGACCCAGAGCTTTCATCCCCTGTGGCACAACCACCCCTACCCCTACCCCTACCCCCACCCTAAGCCTAGGTCCTGTTTGCTGGGACAAAGACTTTAAGAAGAAGCATGCTATGAACTCAGTTTGGCTTGCATCCAGATGGGAGAGAGCTTTGTTTGTATTTTATCTTCTGGACAATGGGGAGCCATTGAAAGCTTTGGAGCCAGCTCTGAATGCTAGGTTGCCAAGTCTGAGTTCTATCTTCTAGATAGTGAGGAGCCACTAAAAGCTTTGGAGTTGGGCCATATGTGGGCTGAAAAAGATTTTTTTTTGGCAGTTGTCTCACGCATTATCAGGTCGACCAGCATTGTGGGGCTTGGGTCGTCTCATGATGAAGGAGTCACTGGGCTAAGGGCTGGGGACACCAAGAAAGACAAAATATGGGTCCTGGCCTCCAGGAGGAGGTCACAGGTGGTCGGTGCTCGTGGACAGAACGATTATGTTGAAGCTGAATTGGAGAGAAGATAGAGTAGAAGCGGTGAGTGCCAATTAAGGGACCCTCTCAGCAAAGCGGGCAAAACAAGGGCTGGGACAACCTGTAGGGTGTGGCAGATGGTTGGGCGTGCGGCAGGAGCCAGGGAGAGCCAAGGATTCCCGTTCAGTTACACATCTGGGAACACGCACAAGTGTGGCGCCTGCCCCAGAAATCAGAGGTTTAGAGGAGGGGGAGATTCGGGGGGAGGGGCTCGCTTCCTTTCTAAACAAGCCGAGTTTGCAGTGCTGGAGGGCAGATAAGAAGGCGGGCAGGCGGGAGAATGAGAGCCCCCTCGGCGGCAAGCCCTAGAAAAGGTTTTGGAGACTTTCTCTGCTCCCCAACTGGGGGCTTCAAACTGGTCCTCCCTCAGAACCTGCAGGCGCTCCCTGTCCCCAGCACAATCGGCAGGTAATCCTCAGAACTTGGTCCAACCGCCCAGGCTTCCATATTTCCCTTAAGCCTCCCCATTGCCCCCCCCACACACCCCCGTCTTCTTGGCTCTTCCTCCAACGAGGTCCTGGACCTTTCCTCGGGCCCTCTCCATCCTCTGCCTCTGGGCTTCTTTCGGGTCTCCGGGAAAATCTCCCCTTCTTTGGGATGCTCTTAGGCTGGGGCGGGGCGGGGCCCGGGGGCCAGCGGGGCGGGGCGGGGGCGGGGCGTAGTGCTAAGGCCAACGGGGCGGGACCGGCACGGAGCTCTGCCCCTCCTCCCGCCTCCTCCTGTCCCTCCCCGCTCTGGGGAGCCTGGTAGGCCCAGAGCCGGGTCGCCAGAGCCCCGCCAGCCGCCGCTAGAGCCGGGTCTGGGTTTACGACACGTATATACCTGGCAGTGGGAGCCGTTTTGCTTTACGGCAGCGACGAGAAGGCGACCTGAGGTTCGGGGAGAGCGGCAGCCGGGGCGGCGGCCTCCCCCTGTCCCCACTCCGGAGGTCTGAGCGCCCGGGACCCGTCGGGACGGTAAGTGGCGTGCAAAAGGGGCCCCAGGCGATCCGGACGGGCCTTCCTTCCCGCTGCCGCTCTCCCCGCCCCGGCCTGTGGCGTGACCTTGGGCTCTATTGTCTTACGTAACAGCTGTCGGGGCCTCAGTTTCCCCCGAGTATCCGGGCTGAGCAGCGGCGTTGGCGGGAAAGCCCTCGGGGGAGGGAGAGGGGGAGGATCGAGCCGTGTCCCCCGGCGGGGGTGGGAAACAAGCGAATTAAAGGAGCGGGAGGGGACCATACCACCTGTGTCCTTCCCCTTCCCCTTCCCCCAGGGTGCTTTCGAGGCCGGCTGTGAGAATGGCCGAGGAAGCCCCGGTTCCCCAGTAGCCTGTGCCCGCTCGCCAGGTAGGATGCCCGTCCTTGACCTCAAGGACGTCATCTGCTGGGGGAAAACACGTGTCTTTGCCCGGGAGATTCAAATGCTAGTCATGGGGGGGGGGGGGGGAGGGGGAATCCCCGAGTTCGATGTCGGCAGGGGAGCCACGTGGTTAAGACAGATTCATCCTGAGGGGTGGGGGGGATCCGAAGGCACCGTGTTGGCCCCTTAAATTTACTTAGTTAAGGTGAGCTAGCGTGTTTGGAAGGGCCTGACTTACTCAGGCCCAAGTTTTCCCTCTTATGGCCTGGTCACTGTCCCTCTGTGCTGCCACAGTTCTCTTAAGAGGAGCAATTGGAGGCCGGAGCTAACCCCCTAGATGATGATGACAAAACCCCAGATCCCCAAGCGGAGGCAAAGAACCATTCTGACCTCTGAACTCCCCAGCTGGCTCATTAACCTTTCTAACTCAATGCTAGAGACTCCAGCGAGGAAGGGTAACTGCTGGCAGTCTCCTCTAAATTTCAGTGCCCTTGGTCAAACTGGTCACCTCACCCTAGTTAGGCCCTGCCGGGATAGGACCATTGCATGGTGGTACTTGTCTAAAGCCAAGCTTGGGGAATTCGTTCCCTGTTCTTTCTTACTCTCCGATGACAGAACCTCGATCGGGCAGCTGAAACCAACCCTACTTTGGACATGGGAAGATGCCCCTACGTGTGAAATGGCCTTTCCCCTCAGTGCCTCCTCTGTCATGGACTCTGGCCAGCAGCGTGGTCATGGGGCTCGTGGGTACCTACAGCTGCTTCTGGACCAGTGAGTGTGCTTGGACCAAGGCTGGGGCCGGGAGGACTTTGTGAGGGGGTAGAGTAGGAAGCAGGGATGAAGGCAACCTTGGAAGGGGACTCTGATTGGCAAGCCTTTGTTTTTCTCCCAAGTGGCTGCCTCCCTGGGTGGGGGTTGGCTTAATCATTAGCTTTGGCTCTGAGAGCTGGATCTGAAAAAGAAGCTAGGGAAAGCACATCTTGCCTAGAGGTTTGAGGCAGCTGGTTGAGGAGGGAGCTATTTCCCTAGAGATGTGCAGTTTTAAGGAGGAACCAGTGATCTGAATGAAGAGAAAAGATTGTGTGTGTGTGTGTGTGTGTGTGTGTGTGTGTGTGTGTGTGTGTGTGTATGAGTGTGTACAGGCATACATAGAAAAAGTTAGCAGGAGCATTCTGGCTGAGGGCTCGAATATGGTACCAGCTAGGTGGCCCCCCGGGGCCTTTGTCCTCTCTCCAAATAGAGTACATGAACAGTCTTAATGTGCACAACAAGGAGGTGCTGTATGAACTGATCGAGAATCGAGATCCTGGCACGCCGCTAATTACTGTCTCCAATCACCAGTCCTGTATGGATGACCCACACCTCTGGGGTACACACCTTGGGAAGCTGGGCCTCTAGTGGTCGGGGAAGGGGATCGCTCTCCGGGAATTTTGCAGTTAGGCAGGAGCCTTTGCGGGAACAGAAAGAGCCTTAGGCCTTGTCTCTCCCCCAACTGACTCCTCTGTCCTAGTCACGGGACTTGCATTGCTTTGTGACCTTCTTCTGTGCAAGCTTTCTTATCTCCTCCCCTATTCTCTAAGCTCCCAGCCTAGCTGAGCCCGTGGCCTCCCACAGAATAGATATTCAGGATGTGTTTTTGAATGAAATGGAGGTTGTCGGAGGAAGGCGGTAAAGCAGACACAACGGGGGTGGAGAGCGTCAGGAACCCCCTCCACCTGCTACTAATGAGTTCCTTCTCCTTTCATATTTTGGGGTAGGAACAACTTATTCAGGGTAGTTTCTGGGCAATCCCTAGATTTTGATTCCTTCTCATCTGAACTTTATCGCCTGCTCAGAGTGTGATGGCACCAGTCATTTTAGTTCACAGAGCTCCAGCTTTCTCATATGTTACTGAGGGATATTAAAATCTGCCCAGTCTCCCTCCCACCACCACTGAGATAACAGTAGCCATGAGATCTCTTTGGCAAAGAAAAGGCCCCGTCTACATGAGGCCTTTATTCTATTGGAATAGCTTCGGTGAATCGATCTTGTCATCTGTACAGGGTCAGAAATCACCTGCCTATGACTAGTATAGAGAAGGACTGTCTCCGGTTAGTGCCAGAGCTTTCCAAGAAACTTAGTTTAGCCAGAGTGTCCCGTCCCCCGTTTCCCTCGCCTCCAAGAAGACTCGGAGAGGCTCAAGGGCTTTCCTTTCCAACAACCTTTCCGGACCCTCCCACTTGGTCCTGGATTCA
Source organism: Antechinus flavipes (assembly GCF_016432865.1). Taxonomy (NCBI): domain Eukaryota; kingdom Metazoa; phylum Chordata; class Mammalia; order Dasyuromorphia; family Dasyuridae; genus Antechinus; species Antechinus flavipes. Next base: position 6,506,440 of record NC_067404.1, read on the forward strand.
TCGGAGAAACAGGCCGTTCCCTTCGGTCTGCTTTTCGGCATTCTCTCCGTTACATTTTGATTCATCTTTGCTAATGCCCTCTTTAACCCGAATGTTGGCTGAAGCACAGAGCATTCTGGGCCCTCCCCCTGGTTTCTGGCCAAACCAACAGGCGTTATGTTATCATTATCACAAAGCTCGTCTCCAGCACCTTGTCTTTTTTGGGGCCTAATAAACTTTGTGTGAGCCATTTGGGTCCACGGCAGCCATTGAGGTTGCCCAGCCCGGGAAGCTGACGGAGCAGAGAGACGGTAGGTGCCCCAGTCCTTGAGAGGAATGAGAGAGGTGGCGGGGCCCCCACCGGCAGCGGAGATGAGTATCTTGTCAAGACCACCCCCAGCCCGTGGCCAGGCCTCCACTGAGGGCTGCTCGCTTCTGCCCAGGGGAGTTTGCACTTGGCCTTTAGTGTGGGTCCACATTCAGCCCTCATCCTAAATTCAGAGAGGTGCAAGGAACTTCAGACAGCGCCAGATCTAATCTGTATCTTGACTAAGACTCTAACAAAATAACTAGTGGATGTCCATCCAGGCCTCCAGTGAGGAAGAACTCTTTGTTCTTCATTGGCCACAGATTATGCTCATTGCTCCTGGCACTGCCCTCGATCCTTTTTCTGTGCTTGAAATCAGTTTGTGTGCCCCCCAAGGCTTCTTTCTCCAGGCCAAACACCCCCCAGTACCTTCAAGTAGCTCTCTTGTGGCAGGATCTGTGGGTCACCTTAAAAATGGCTGCCACAGCTGAGCACCCAGAGCTGAGCCCAGATCCTTTCCAATCCAGAGGTTCAGTTGCTTCTCCCCCAGCTGTTTTCCACTTGGCGGGGGAAGGGTTCACTCAGTTTTAGATGAAACAAGAGTCTTCCTGCACAGTTTGGGGCATCTCTGAGATTGAATTTATTGCCTCGTGTTAAGCTCTTATTTTGTTCACTACTGGGAGTGTCTGAGGCCGACTTTCATTAACATCCTTGGACGTTGCCTCCGAAGCCTTCCCACCGTTACTCTTCCTATAGCGTAAACCCATAGTATTCTGAGAGTATCATATTCTCTGTGGGATCTGACTTGGCAGATGTATATGGGAAGTTTTCCTCCATCCCTATTTTCTCTTTAAAGTCCTCTCGATTGCATCTGCAGATCTCCAGGCAAATGTAGTAAAGTGATCTTCATTAGATGCACATTCTCTCAGAAAAGGGCCGCTCGTTCCTGCCCGTTAAGCCCTGGTCCAGACATCCCCAATCTCCTTCACAGATACCGTCTTCTCAGCCAGAGAGAGATTGTCATTGAGGTGCTCAGAGAAGACTTCTTGAAGGAGGTGGAACTTTAGACTTGATGGCTGAGTAGGACTTACATAAGTGTAGGAAGAAAGAATTCTGGGCCAGGATATCGGTGAGCAAAGGCAGCAGCAGGAGTGGGTCTGGTAGAGTGCGTTGCATTTGTAAGACCAGAGAGCTGGAATCGAGGGTCTGAGGGGCAGGACGAGGAGACGAAGCGCTAAGAGTAGGTAAGAGATTCTGGAGAACCTGAAATACCTGGCTGAGGCCTTAGCTTTTGTCTGGGAGGGCCTGGGGAGCCACTGAGGGGTTCTGAGCGATCACAGTCCTGGTTTACAACATAGAGAAGATGGGGAGGTTCCTGGACTGGATGATTGGAGAAGAGGGGACTCTTGTTCGAGAGCTGTCTTGGAGGGTGTAGAGCAGGGAGATGGAAATTGGGTCTGGAGGGAAGATGAGTTGGGTTTGGGATATGACAGATTACCCGCTGTAGCTTTGAGCTGGTGAATCTTGGAGGGCTGGAGCTGCTGGGAGAACTTGGTGGGCCCCCAGGGAGAGTGAGCGAGGAGCCCAGTAGGGGTGAGAACCTGGTGAAGGAGGCCGCCTTTTCTGTCTTCCCCCAGGGATCCTGAAACTCCGCCACATCTGGAACCTGAGGCTGATGAGGTGGTAAGTGGGGCTTCCTAATAGAAGGAAGGGGTCCCTAAACTAGCACCAAGCCTCAGTTCCCATCTCCCACCCCACGCAGACCTTGGAGGCGTCCATTTTTCTTAGAGGTGTAGGAGACGGAGGTTTGCCTTCCCTCCCGGGATTTCCACCGGGATTGTTGGGATTGGGGGCAGCAGCGTGAATGGAGGGGGGGGGGGGGGGGGGGGTAGTTGGAGTCTTCGGGCTTGCTCAAAAAGCAGTGCTGGCCCTGCTGCCCCACAGGACCCCAGCAGCTGCAGATATCTGTTTCACCAAGGAACTGCATTCTCATTTCTTCAGTTTGGGAAAGTGTGTCCCCGTGTGCCGAGGTGAGCCCTCTCCCCCACCCCGCTCCTGACCTGGGGTCCCCCTTGATATCTCCCCAGACTGATAGGCCAGTGCCCCCTCACAGGTAAGAGCAGCTCGGATGGCCTTTGGTCCTGAGCCTCCCGGTGTGGGGTAGGTCTCACGTCCCACCCCGCCTCCAGACATCCCCCTAACCCCAAGCAGAGTCGAAGTCCCACCTCTTCCAGACCTCCCCAGAGCCCGGCTGGGGACTCTTCCCCTCACATCCTTCACATCCCTTCTCTTTCCCTTACCCCAACTCTAAGCCGACGGTTAACGGCTCGGGGACGGCTTTTGTCTGCTAGGGGATGGCGTTTACCAGAGAGGGATGGACTTCATCCTGGAGAAACTCAACAACGGGGACTGGGTCCACATCTTCCCTGAAGGTTGGTGGGAGTGGATGCTGTGGAGCGGCCAGCAGGAGAAAGACTTGGCGGGGCCCTTCCCTGCGGGAGAAAGGGGAAGACTTAGTTTATTTCTCTTTAATACACATCATTTTATGATGGGGGGAGGGGAGACATCCCTGTCCTGTCCCATCCCCCCTTCTCCCTCCCCCCAGTGCCTCATTGGGCCTCGGATGAGGGAGAAGCCTGTTTGAGCTGCTCAGCTCCTTCTCTCTCTTTAGGAAAAGTGAACATGAGCCAGGAGTTTCTTCGCTTTAAGTGGGGTAAGTTGGGGATGATGTAGCCTCAGCAGTTCCCTCTCCCCTTGTTCCCCCCTTCTGACTTCCCCAGACCTTCCAGGCCATTGGGTGATAGGAATGGCTTTGAGGCGGGCTCCTTCTGTGGGGCTTCTCAGGGGCGGGGCCTCTTCCCACCACTCCCTTCTGTCTCGACAGGAATAGGGCGCCTGATTGCCGAGTGTCACCTCAACCCCATTATCCTTCCGCTCTGGCACATTGGTGAGCTTTCGGGGGTGGGGTGAGGGGAGGATTTGGTGAGTTGGCTGCCATTGTGCTGTTCAGAGGGAGGTGGGAGGCGGGGAGAAGGGGGTGGCCAGTCCTTGGTATGCTGGGGGGCAGTGGGGGCGAGGGCGAGGACCCCTCCCTTCCTTCCTCTTTGACCGTCTGCCTCGTTCTCCGTTGACCTCCATGCTGGTTGTGTAGGAATGAGTGATGTGCTTCCCAACGCTCCGCCCTATTTCCCCCGATTTGGCCAGGTGAGTGGGAGCAGGCCAGTCTCTGGTTGTCTCCCCCCCCTCCCCCCTCCACTTTCCCCAGGCTTGGCCAGCACAGGCCATTTCCACTTGTGGCTCCTCTGGATGGAGAGAGAGGGGCTAGGAGGGTGTTGCTGGTGGTGTCTTGGACGACCCTCCCACCCCCCCCAAAACCCCACTTGGTTTCTACTCTGTCACATGAGGTTAGACTGACTGATACTTCCACCCTGACCCTGACTCCAACCTGGACCTTTAAGAAGACTCCTTCCACCAATAGGATGGAAGGCAGCTTCTCTGTACCCGAAGTCACTGAGGTGACCTGTCCAGGATCACACACCTACCTCATGGCTGAGCTCTTCCTGACTAAAGCTGCTGTGTCCAGCAGATGGCTTTCTGGGGGATCTGTGTACAGACAGCACCGGGGCAGAGAACTGGGAAGGGCCCCTCGAGGCTGAACGAGCCATTCTCAGGATAGGGGCTGGGGGACTCGCGTAACAGCCGCTGGGCTCGCTGAACAGAGTTCGGGGTCTGGAGTCAAAAAGACCTGAATTCAAATCTAGCCCTAAATGCTCACTAGCTGTGTGACCCTGGACAGGCTACTTCCTGGCTGTGTGCCTCAGTTTGCTCATCTGTAAAATGGAGATGCACAGCCCTCCCTCACTTCAGTCCCATTCCCAGCATGTTCTGGCATCGTCTTCCTGATGTCTCTTGGAGAATGAAGGGCCCGTCTCTTGTGTCATTAAATGAGATCATTAGGAAGCGCTTAGTGAGGTGCCTGGCACGTAGTAAGCTCTTGTGCTGTTGTGACGATGATGATGATGATCTACTGGAGCCTAGAGATTCCTCAGAATCAGTGTGTTGAAATACCTAAAATAAGATTGCAGAGAAAGCCAAAGGGGAGTGAAAGGAAAGGCGGCCTCCGAGCCGTGTGTCTGGTGGCCTGGGCGCTGTGTCTGGGGCAGGATTTCTGTGTCCGTTGCTCTCTTCCCAGCACCAGACAGAACTCTGGCCTGGAACTCTCTGCCCATGAGAAATTTGGGCTGCAGCATGACGTGCCTAAGGACTTCCTGGCGAGGGCCATGTTGGCCCAGCCTTCAATCTCCCATGTCTAAACATGGGTGATTGGCAGAGGTGGCCCCTTAGGGACAAAGATTGGGGATGATGGGACATTTGTAACACAATGTTAGCGCTAGAGAGTCCCTAGTCTAACCCCCTCACTTTATAGATGAGTAAACTGAAGCCTAATTTGGGGCAAAAGCACAAAGGCAGGACACAACCCAGGTTCCTGTTGGCTTCTCCCTAGCCTTGGCCTCCAGGCCTTTGGAGTTGTCCCGTTTGCTCCTCACCCCCCTCACCCCCCGCCCCCCAGGTTGGGAGGAGGGAGGGGTGTCCCTCTGGCAGGATTCAGGCTGGTCCTGTGGCCCCGTTCACATCCCTGTGACACCCTCTCCCTCCCAGAAAATCACCGTGCTCATTGGGAAGCCATTCAGCGCCATGCCTGTTCTTGAACGTCTCCGATCTGAAAATAAGTCAGCAGTGAGTTGGCTGGATGGTGAAAGTGGGTGGGAGAGACTTGGAGATCTCCAGGGGGGCCTGGGCAATCCCTTGAGAAGGACCAGGATCTGAGAAGTGAGCAAGTCTTTTTAGTCTCGTGTGGGATCTGGGCCTCCTGCCGGCCGAAGGCCCTTTCCCGGCCAGGATCCCCGCCGGCCCAGAGCTGAGGCATACCTACCCCATCGAGTGAGATCATGTTTATGAAAAGCTCTTTGTGTCGCCTATCCCTTCCCTTCTCCCTCTTCCTTCTCCCGCTCCTCAGTCCCTTCTCCCACCTCCATCTTCCCCTAGAAAATAACACTGGGTAAGGAAAGGCCTCGGGACACCTCAGCCCGCTCCCATCTTTGCCCAGCTCCCATCGCCATCTTTTTTCTCAGGTGGAAATGCGCAAAGCCCTGACGGATTTTATCCAGGATGAGTTTCAGAGCCTCAAAGCACAGGCAGAATCACTGCACAACCACTTCCAGCCCGCGAGTTAGCCCAGAGGCTCCCCCGGCCGGAGCTGGTTCCCAGGGAGGCTCCCGCTCCACCAAGGCTCTCCCGCGCCACTCCGGCCCGCCCGCTTGTCTCGCTGGGTCGCTCGTCGTCTTCCTTCCATGGTCTTCCAGGGGAAGGTTCCGTGCTCCAGCCTCAAGGGCTGAGAGTGCGCCCTTCCTCCCCCTAGTCCCACTCTCTCAGTGGCAGCTCAGGGCAGCTAGCACCTTGGGTCAAGAGGTGAACCAAGCACAGGGAGCCAAGAATAGGTCGCTTCCCTTCCAGATGCCATGTCTCACCTTGGCCAGTGCATGGGGGATACATGTCAAGCCGGGAAGCTAAGAAGTCAGGTAAAGGCTTCGGTTTTATCCTTTTTAGACCCCAAGTTTCACCTTGGATCTTCCTTCTCAGGGCTCCCCGGTGGGATGCCCATCCCTTCTGTTTTCCCTGATAGAGCAGCAGTCCCTCTTAGCATGTGCCAAAACTTTTTCCGGTCTCTGGTGCAAATCAATGAAACGATGGCCTGGAAGGAGTGGGGCGGTTATGCGGCTCACTGTGATTGAGGGGTGGAGGGGAGCAGAGTGTCCCCGTCTAGGGGCTTGTCTGCTTTGCCTTTGCTCTTTTGAGCAGCATTTAGCTGCCTGTGGGGGTGCATTCTAGGTACCTCCCCACCCCCCTGAGAAAAACCCACTCAAAGTTCCCATTTTCAGTGGAACATTCTCATGTGCTTATGGGACAGTTAACACCTAGAACCCTCTTCAGAGTTCTTATAGCCCAGGTGATCTGAGGCTGGGGCAGTTGTTCCTTTTTACTTTTTTATCTGCGAGAGAATGTTTTGCATTCTGCTCTACCAGCCGATAGTGGAGACTGAGGAGTGCTAGGATGCTAGATCTGTGAGGATCCTTAACAGTCAGAATGACTCTCCCGGGGTTGTGATTTGGGTTGGTGGGAATATCTTTGCCCATACCGAAAATCATGGAACAAACTTGAAATATCAAAGTATCCTTATATATAAGGGAGAGGCAGGCTGCTTCTAGATGCCCCCAGAAAACATTCACTCTTTTCTTTTTTCCTTGTGGCCAAAACTTAATTGAGGCAGAGCCTTCAAGCCTGCACCAGCTGGGGCTGAACAGAATCACACTCCTTTGCATCCCAGGGGGGTCTCGGTGTAGTCTAGTTACTCCTCTGCCTGGCCGCCCCAAGGCTGTGGCGGCCTTCTCTCTTTTCTTTCCCCACGGGCTTCTCTTTCACGCCTCTAAAGTTTTTGATAGATTTTTAACAATAAAGTCTGTGTCTATGCTGTGGCTCCACCCACTTCTGCCACTCCAGTCTCTGTTCTGGGAACCTGGTGGGAGAGACAGAGTTGGGGGTGGGACTATAGGCTGGGAATCCTCTGTGGAGCTGACACTCACAACCTGCCAGTACTAACAATAATCCTCAAACTGGGCGATAGAGAAGTGATAAGCTAGGGGAGCCTCTTGTCCTGATGAATCCAAGTCACCGAGTGGATTGAAACAATCATGTGATCGCCGCCACTGTCTAGTCATTTGAAAGGTGTGGTCAGCCACAGTGACAATGAGGAAAGAAAGAGCGGTTTAGAAACTAGCCGCTGATGAGGTTGACTAGGATTCTTGGGAAATTCTAACTACATTGAACCCCCACAGTACATACCAAGCCAATTTACATGCTAATCATTGGGATGAAAACAGCAGTTAACCAAACTTTACCAATCAAGACGTTCAAACTTCAGACCCCTCTTAGAGGTCCTAATAAAGCATCTTATACTAGAGCCCAAGAAAAGCTCCAGCTCTAGGCCATCTCTTGCGTCGCTGCTCTGGCCACACCCTCAGTCAACATGGCTGCCATCCGGAAACAGCTCGAAGGCCAACACCTCCAGTGGTTGTTATACAGCTATGGGCACTCATTTGGTAATCCACCAGCCTCTGCTTCAAGTATAACTAATGATAAAATTTATAGTATTTTGCCAGTGGTTGGAGAGTCCACGTATGTCTCAGTTCTAAGATTATACACGTTTTATACTTGACATCACACAAGTGCCTGTCTTAAAAAAACAACTGATCACAAAGTCAAGTCACTTAGGCTGAGCTATGAAGGTAGTAAAACTTCTCTTACTCCTGTGTGACAATCTGTCTCAACTTTCTGGCTGACTCCCAGTTCTTTTTCATCAGAAATTCATGTAGACTCTATGCCCTGATGATGGTATACACACTATCGCAAGTGTGGCCAGGATTTTCCAGGTCCTTGCTAGTCACTGCGTGAACACAGGCAAGCCAGTACACTGCGATTCATCCATTCGGGAGTTTGACACCCATCAGGAAGTTGTGGACTTTTGTGTCTCACTACTTCTATTAAGAACCAGAGAATCATCTGGAACGTATGGGCGGGCTTCCAAAGCAGTTGAGGGTAAGATCAGTAGATCACAATACTACAAGTCAGATGTGTACAGACCCTAAGAAATTTGACAGGAAGAGCTTGAACAAAACTTAGCAGATTGGATAGCCGTCATAATCTCCAAAGCTCAAGTAGAGCTCTGATTGACTGATTGAAACACAAGTAATTGGCAAATTTATCCACACTCAGAAGTGAGAATCCAAACCTCAAAGAGTAGAATCTCATTGGGACCCAAGGTGCTCCCGGACACAGAGTAAGATATAATTAACAATCTGACAAGAAGCTAACAGAGGACCTGAATTTAAACTTCCAGTTGTGTTTTAAATCTGACACATAGATACTTTGCTGCAAGGGCCGGAGTACTGTGGCAAATAATGGACAACAAATATAACTAATAAGAAAGACAAAAAGGATATGCAACAGGAATGCATCTTAATGTCCATTTAAACAACAGGCTTCTTATTCCATTGTTGAGTTTGGCTACCTCCTTCGTGAAGTCATCTACTTCCCTTGGAAATTTTGTGTCGAAGGGATCTGTTCTAGACCACCGTCCATACGTTGTCCAGTTTGGTCCACTCAAACTCAAGAGATGTACATCCGTGGATCAACATCTTGGTGTTGATGATGGTGTGTCAGTTGTTAACGGTACACCTATAGCGTGTATACCATCATCAGGGCATAGATTCTACATTCATTTCTGATGGATATCTTTCTATCTAAAAAGATAGAAATAAGGCCCTTTGGCCTTATTTCTACAGACTTGCAGAGTTATTTGTTCCAGTAAATCAACTTTTCAGGTTTCAGGTCAATTGTGAAGGTTTCCTTGGTAAGTCTACTTAAACCTGCTAGTAATAAATAAGAATGAATTTTGGTGGGGCTTTATAAAATTGAATTTCATTGGCCTTCCAGTCATTATTTCATGTGGTGAAATCCATGAATCTTATGGAGTTAACCTTATGAACATCAGAGCTGTAGGAAGAACATTGAAGGATGTTCATTTGAACATGTACCTGTAACATCTGGAGATTTGAAGAGTTTCAGTTTTCATATGCCTTTTATTCTTTCTGTCTTTGCTCGAGCCCTTTACATTGCATGGATAATGCTATCTATAGGCTAAAAGAAAAGTAATGGTTTTACAATCACAATTCACTTTTATCCCCAATTATTTCTACTGAAGATCTCATTCACAGGACAAAGAACATCTGAAATCCCCAACCTAAAGAAAACCAAAACCTCATCAGCTCCCTCCCCTCAGATCAATTGATGCTGGTTAAGTAAGCAATATGGGTGGCTTTTCTACTTTTAAATACAAAAACTACCTTTGCTCAGTCATGGTCTTTAAAAAAAAAAAAAAACCAACCACAAGAAATTGAAGAAAAATAGTGCTATAAAGATTCTTTTTCTCTGAAAATAACTTTCCACAATTCAGGAGTCTGTGTGAAGCCAGGAGGTCAGATCAGCAAGATGAAATACAGGGCACTGAAAGAGCCTCCAATGTCTGTAGATAAATTATATCTGTGATTTTAAAGCTATCACTACTTGCTGCTTCGATTTCTCCCCATATTTCAGCAGCATGATGAAAGGAACTTCTTGAGAGACTTCCTGCTTTAATCATTTTAATTCAAAGAACTGAGCAAACTTGTCTTTTCCTTCCCCAGCTCTGGATGGGATAAAAGTCTAATGTAGTTAGAGTATAAAGATTCAGGGCAACTGAAAGTCATCTGCACCATCTCCTAAGGGCGATACTAGTAAGAAAATACTGCAACCCAAGTAACATTATTTTAGTGTTTCTTCTTGTGATCCCTTATGTATGCAGCAATTGAACCGGCTATTTCTGAGTTCTTATTTTGGCCAAAATAATCCAGAAATTCACCATCTGGGTCAATCAAATACATTGTTGTTGTATGGTACGCTCTATAATCCTAATTTTCCATTGGGTCCCGGCTGTAATAAACTCTGTATGTTCAGTCTCTTTTGGACCACCTGTCAAGCCAGTCAACCTTAGGAGAAAATTCTTTCACATACCTTTCAGTAGCTTCTCTATTGTCTCTATGAAAAGTGGTATTAAATTGGCAGAGTTGGAATACTATCAATTTCATCGATTACAGCTCTCATTATTAACAATTCCTCTGAACAGATATCAGGCCAATGAGTGAAACCAAAGTAAATTAGTATCCATTGTCCCAGCTAATCCTTATCAGCTTTAGGTTCTCCACTGCGATCCACATGAGAAAGATCTTCCAAGTAAAGGCTTTCCTATGGTTTGCTTCTATTCCTTCTCTAACTTCTTTACCTTTTCTTTCTTGAAGTACTTCATAGTTTTGATATGTTGCAGTTGATACAAGAAATGAAATGGGAATTTGGGGAGAATTTGTAGATGACACAATTGATACATAAAAGCCAGTAGGTGACACAAAAATACTTAGCCCAAATTTTATCATAAACTATAATACCCCATCATAATATATCATATGTATATGTGTCTGTACATATGTATAATGTATATACTATATGAAATAATAAACCCCATTAAAAAAAAAAAAAAGGAAAAATTCAAACTTACTCTCAGGTACAAAGGGAGAGCCAAAAGATTTCATGAGGATTTTTTCAGATCCTGGGGGTCACTGTGCCCCTGAGTTCTGGAATGTAGAAGGGTTAACTAGATCTTTTGAAAGAGCCAATTATTCAACAAAGTTCCACATTTATTCACACGCTATCGCAGCCAGGCTTAGAAAGGAATTAGCACAATGGGTAACAATTTAAGGAATTAAGGATCCTGTCCTTACCTTCAGCAGGCCATCTTCTCAATCTTGCCAATCATTTACATCCACCAGTGGAGTCTCCCAGAAGACAGTCTTTGATCGGCTTTTGTCATTTTCTTTGACTGGTGGAGTATCGGCTTAAGGATTAAACAATTAGAACTGAATTTAAAACTCAGAGCAAATCAAATGACGGACCTAGAAATGCAAGTTCCAATGGTTACAGCTTCAAACAGGATACAGTTGCTTTTTATGTTGCAATAAGAATAAGAGTATTTACTATCAGACCTTAAGTTATTATTGAATCTGTCATACTGTTTCATGATATGTTTTAGGTTATATCATTTCTGCCACTATAATTTTAAGAAACCAATGTGGTAGAAATATTATTTTGTAATTTTGAACCGTTACTCTTTGGAGACTTTTGCAGTGTCCTAATTAAATCCCGTCTCTCATATTTATAAATGGGTATGCTCTGGCTAGCCAAAGTTAATCTGTCACCTTGAGAACTCTCATTGTCTGTGAGACCTTGCCCCCCTCACTATTTTTGACCCTGGTAAGCTCTATTCTATGGAGAAAAAGGGGAGGGAGGGGAAAGGAGGAGCTATTTGGAAAGGGTTTGAGAGTCTCCTGTGAATTCCGCCCTTGGAATTTACCTCGTTAAGGTACTAAACCCTTCCCCAATAAACTCACATCCAAAGTGGGATGATTTAAGTTATAGCACAGCAGTGATTTATAGGATAAATTGTCTGTACTGATTATGAAAACTATGAAATTATATCTGACGTATTATGCAATGAAGTTGCATCTTTTAACGAACAGTTTCAACAGATGCCAATTTAAAAGAATTTTCTTCCTATTTTAGGGTTACTATTGATCACTTGGGTTTTTTTCCTCATTAGGTATTTGCTTTATGTATAAAACTCCAGAATGCGAATTTTCTTAATTTCTTAATTGAATTTTACATCAGGATGTGTTTAGAGTTGGCTTTGTTTTGTTCTTTAGAATCTGTAAAAGGTCTCAGTTAGTGGCCACTATTGGACTTTTACATTAACAGAACCCAACAAGTACAGACTTAGAGTAGTCCTTCCTAGAATCCCCCCCCCCATTTTGCCAACAGAAACTCCCTAATGACCACTGACCACTCCACTCATGTCAGTATTATGTCATTATTTGACAAGGGAATACAAAGGATCCCATAATGAAGACTAACTGCTCAAGTCAGAATTGAGGCTCATGAGTTTTCTATCATCAGTGATGAGGGCCATCTCTAATCATCCTGATCTAGATCTTGCTACTAAAGCCAAATGACTCTGGGGAAAAAAAGTGAGGCCGGTGACTTTGCACAGTCCAACCTTGCTGCAATCCAATTCACATGCGTGTCACAGCATCACCTCCCTGATGTCACGGTCCTCATCGAGAACAAAGGACAAAGAACAACACAACATTCGTTAGTCGTAGCAATCTTGCTGACTACTCAGGTTAGCTTAGAAACTGTAAAGTTTGTCAGGAAGTACGGTCAGGACAATATAGTCAATATAAATATGGTGCTGATACCCAAATCAGAAAGAGCCACAACAGAACAAAAGCTATAGACAAATTTTCCTGATGAACATTGGTGCAAACGGTTTAAATAAAACACTAGCAAGTAGATTACAGCAATTTACCTCAAAGACCATGTACTATGAACAGGTGAGGTTTATACCAGGAAAGCAGGACTGTTCAATATGAGGAAAACTATCAGCATAATTAAGCCTATATTGATATGCTTTAAAAAGCCAACAGAAATCATATAATTATCTCAATAAATGCGGAAAACACTTGACAAACGACAACACCCGTTCCTATTAAAAACAAGAGAGCATAGATGTAGCTTTCCTTAAAGTGGTAAGTTGTATCTCTCAAAAAACAACAGCGCGCATCATCTGTAATAGGTATAAGCTGGAACCCTTCCCAGTAAGATCAGAGATGAAGCAAGGATGTCCATTATCACCACTATTCGTCAATATTGTACTAGAAATCTTAGCTATAGCAGTAAGAGAAGAAAAAGAATTTGAAAGAGTTCGAATAGACAATGAGGAAACAAAACCTCCACTCTTTGCAAATGATGGCAAACTTACAGAATACTAGAGAATCAACTGAAAAACTAGTTGAGATAAATTAGCAACATTAGCAAATTTTCAGGCTAGAAAATAAACCCACGTAAATTATCAGTATTTCTATACATTACCAACAAAGCCCAGTAACAAGACATAGAAAGAGAAATTCCATTTAAAATAACTATAGACAATATGAAAATACTTGAGAATCTACCTGCCAAGACAAACCCAAGATTACAGACACAATTACAAAACACGACTCAAGTCATATCTAAACAATTGGAAAAATATCTATTACTTATGGGGAGATCAAACCAATATAATAAAAATAACAATTCTACATAAATTTACCTATTTATTCATAGGTATTCATAGGATTGCATACCAATCAACCAACCAAAAACTTCTTTTATAGAGCTAAAAAATAACATTCATCTGGAAGAATAAAAGGTCAATCATATCAGGGGAAATAATGAAAAAAATTGCAGGAAGGTGGCCTAGCCATACCAGATCTCAAACTGCATTATAAAGTGATAATCATCAAATTATTTTAGCAGATTGTTTTAATCTGGTAAGAAATAGAGTGATGAGTTAGGTACAATATACACAGTAGTAGATGATCATAGTAAGCTAATGTTTGATAAAGCCAGAGACCCAAGCTTTGAGGACAAGAACTCACTATTTGACAAAAAAAACTGCTGGGAAAACTAGAAAACAATAGGGCACAAACTAGATATAGACCAACATTTCACAACCTATCCCAAGAGAAGGTCAAAATGGACACATAATTTAGACGTAAAAGATGATACCATAAGCAAATTAGGAGAGCATGGAATAGTTTGACTGTCAGATTTATGGATAAGGGAAGAATTTAGGACCAAACAAGATAGAGAGCCATGAAATAGAAAACAAATAATTCTGATTATATTAAACTTAGAAGTGTTTGCACAAACAAAACTAACAACACTTCTACCTGCTACTTTGCTCTCCTCTTCTTCATCTATCCACCCCTCTAAGAGTTCCTCCTTATTCCATTCCCCTTCCTAATTCCTAATCTACATACTCTTCTAAAAGTCTTTCCCTTATCCTATCCCCTAACCTTATTTCTTTCTAAGTTTAGAAAGCTTTTTGTACCCTTTGAGGTGTATATGTTATTCCCTCTTTAAACTATTTCTGATGAAAATAAGGATCCAGCACTACCAAACCTCTACCTCCACTTGCTTCTTCTGTATCAGTTCTTCCTTTCATGCCTCATTTGTATAAGTACTCCTTTTTATCTCTCACTATGCTGTTTTATTTTTTTAAGAATCATCCCAAGATAATTCTGAGATACTACTACATACCTGTCAGATTGGCTAGAATGACAGGGAAAGATAATGCGGAATGTTGGAGGGGATGTGGGAAAATTGGGACACTGATGCATTGTTGGTGGAATTGTGAATACATCCAACCATTCTGGAGAGCATTTTGGAACTATGCTCAAAAAGTTATCAAACTGTGCATACCCTTTGATCCAGCAGTGTTTCTACTGGGCTTATACCCCAAAGAGATCTTAAAGAAGGGAAAGGGGCCTGTATGTGCAAGAATGTTTGTGGCAGCCCTTTTTGCAGTGGCCAGAAACTGGAAACTGAGTGGATGCCCATCCATTGGAGAATAGCTGAATAAATTGTGGTATATGAATGTTATGGAATATTATTGTTCTGTAAGAAATGACCAGCGGGATATTTCAGAAAGGCCTGGAGAGACTGACACGAACTGATGCTGAGTGAAATGAGCAGGACCAGGAGATCATTATCTACCTCAACAACAATACTATATGATGATCGATTCTGATGGACCTGGCCATCTTCAACAATGAGATGAACCAAATCAGTTCCAATGGAGCAGGAATGAATTGAATCAGCTACACCCAGTGAAAGAACTCTGGGAGATGACTAAGAACCATTACATAAAATTCCCAATCCCTCTATTTTTGTCCGCCTGCATTTTTGATTTCCTTCACAGGCTAATTGCACAATATTTCAAAGTCCAATTCTTCTTGTGCAGCAAAATAACTGTATGGACATGTATATATATATATATATATATATATATATATATAGTATTTAACATATACTTTAACATATATAACATGTATTGGTCAACCTGCCATCGGGGGGAGGGGGGAAGGAGGGGAAAAGTTGGAACAAAAGGTTTTGCAATTGTCAATGCTGAAAAATTACCCATGCATATATCTTGTAAATAAAAAGCTATAATAATTTTTTTTGGGAAGTAAGTGATTTATTCTGTCACACAGCTAGTAAGTGTCCAAGGAAGAATTTAAATCCACATCTCAGTGCCGCCTGGTCCAGTGCTTTTTCCCAAAAAATCTTGGAGTTTACTGGCTAGATTTTTTTTCTTAAAAATCAGGCCTTAACCGCTTGCCATCTAGGGGAGGGGGTGGAGGGAGGGAGGGGAAAAATCAGAACAGAAACGAGTGCAAGGGATAATGTTGTAAAAAAAATTACCCTGGCATGGATTCTGTCAATATAAAGTTATTATTAAATTAAATTAAATATTTAAAAAAAAAAAAAAGGATTCTAACAGAAAAAAAAAAAAATCAGGCCTTAAACCAAAACCAGTTCGATTCTTTTTTTTTTAAAGCTATAATAAAAATTTAAAAAGAAACTTACCAAAAAAAAAAAAAAAAAAAAGAATCATCCCATCTTACACAGCTCAAAGCTTTTGTTTCAAACTACCCAAATAATGATGTCAGTTATAAGAATTTTGAAAAGATTTTTGCATATAAGAAGTAAACAGTTTGGCTTTAATGAGTCTCTGATAAATGGTCTTTAAGGTTTATTTTATATTTCTCCTGGATTTATATGTCAAATTTCCCATTAATTTCTGCTCTTTTTCTTATAAATACTTGAAAGTTTTTCAATTTGTTAAATATTTGTTTGTTTGTTTTTTAAATTCAGGGTTATACTTAATTTTGCTTGATAAGTTATCCCTTTGCTTGGTCATAACCCCAGCTCTTTTGCTCTATGAAATATAATATTCCAAGATCTGCTGTCCTTCAATGTAGAACTGCTATGTCAGTCCTGATTCTAGCTCCACAATATTTAAATTTTTTTTTTTTCTTGTTAATTTGCAATGTCTTTTCTTTAGCCTGAAAGGTTTGAAACTTGGCTATGATATTCCCTTAAATTTTCTTCTTGGGATCTCATTCAAGTTATGATCAGTAATTTTTTTTTCTATTTTTGCTTTACCTTCTTGTTCTAGAACTTCAGGGTAATTTTCCTTAATAATTTCTTGTAATATTTTTCAAGATTTTTTAAAATCATAACCCTCAGGCAGTCCAACTATTATTATGTTGCTTCTTCGTAATCTGTTCTCCAAATCAGTTGATTTTTCTGATGAGATATTTCACATTCTATTTCTATTTTTTCCATCCTTTTCTTTGTGTTTTATTATTTCTTGGCATCTTATAATATTGATGAGGTTCTAGTGGCAGTCAAAGACTTGTGGAAATCCCCTTTTGATCAGAGGCACAGGTCCTCTGTGAAAGAATTCATAAACTTGAAATATTAAGTGGCAAAAATGGAAGTTAATTGTTGGATGAGAAGTCAGCTTTGCTAGGAGATTGACTTCCTAGTAGTGGTAGAGTCCTATTAGGAAAATGGAGGCTGGCACTGAGAAGAGAATGTCTTCACAGCGGGCAGGGTCCTGGCACCTATGCCAAAGAGGCAAAGCATGCTACTTTGGACATTCTGCAAAGAAATGAGTTTAAAGTTGCTCTTTAGGAAATCTGAGGCTGGAGTTTCAAATTGAAAAGAAAGCCAAAGTCCCCAGGCCCAGATCTCCAATTGAATGGAAATCACTTCTAAGGCTTCCTGAATGAGGATCTGGCTATCAGTGAGGGTGATTTGTCTTAGAAAAGACCAGCCAGGAAGATATACTCTCTCTCGTAGACTCTCTGGAATCTGGGAGACCAGGAATCTCCCTTCCTTTACAGATCAAAAGGGGACACAATTTCAGAGTGATAATTTTTCAGATTAATTTTACAGAGGTTTTGTTTCAGCGTGTAAATAATGGAACTGTGTTTACGATTAGGGTTAGGGATAGGGTTTCATTCCCCCATCAATATCATTAGCTTCCCCTTCACCAATTCTAATTTTCAAGGAATTATTTTCTTTTTCATTTTTTAATTTTTAATCACTAGAATTACTATTTTTTTTTAAATTATAGCTTTTTATTTACAAGTTATATGCATGGGCAATTTTACAGCATTGACAATCGCCAAACCTTTTGTTTCAATTTTTGCCCTCCTCCCCACCCCTTCCCCTAGATGGCAGGATGACCAATACATGTTAAATATATTAAAGTATAAATTAAATACAATACAAGTATACATGTCCAAACCATTATTTTGCTGTACAAAAAGAATCGGACTCTGAAATATTGTACAATTAGCCTGTGAAGGAAATTTTAAAAAAAATTCAGGCAGGCAAAAATATGGGGATTGGGAATTCAATGTAATGGTTCTTAGTCATCTCCCAGAGTTCTTTCACTGGGTGTAGCTGGTTCAATTCATTCCTGCTCCATTAGAACTGATTTGGATCCTCTCGTTGTTGAAGAGGGCCACTTCCATCAGAATTGATCATCATATAGTATTGTTGTTGAAGTATATAATGATCTCCTGGCCCTGCTCGTATCACTCAGCATCAGTTCATGTAAGTCTCTCCAGGCCTTTCTGAAATCATCCTGTTGGTCATTTCTTACAAAACAATAATATTCCATAATATTCATATACCACAATTTATCCAGCCATTCTCTCAAGGAATTATTTTCTTAAGTTTAGATTCTCTTTTTCCATTTGGGTTGACTTTCTTTTCATAATTTTCTTGGATTGCTCTTCTTTTTTATCCTAATTTTTCCTCAATCTCTTTTGATTAATTTTTAAAGTCCTTTTTAAGTTCTTCCAAGTACTCTTTTTGGACTTGTGACCATTTGACATTTTTCATCGAAAAAAGAGTGGCTTTTTTTTTTTTTTAGCTCCACTATTTCCTTCTGAATATAAACCAGAATGCAAATCAAAGCATACTTTTTTTCACTTTATTTTTCTCATAGTGTTTATTTGTTTTGGCTGTGTTTTATCTCACAACATAACTGATATGGAAATATGTTTTGCATGATTGCTCATGTATTAATCTGTGTGAAATTTTTACCATCTCAGGGATGAGGAAAGGAAGGGAGAGAGGGAGAGAATTTGGACTTCAAATTTTAAAAAAAAATGTTAAAATTGTTTGTTAATGGGGGAAATAAATTATCCAAAAAATAAGATCAAAAAGGCAATACAGAAGTCACAAACAACAGACTACAATGAAAGACAAATCTCTTGTTTATATGTCCGTGGAAAATAAGGTTAAGGGGCACCGGGTTCAGAAAAGTCCTAGTCCTACCCCAATAATCACCTAGAAAGAGATCTTCTTGATGGAACAGACAGAAAATGTGGAACCACAGAACACTAACCCATCTCTGTAGTTTTCTCAATTTAGGGCACAAAAGTTCTGGACTGCATCTTTACCTGATCTCTCTATTCCATTTCTCTAGAAGTTCCCTAATTGGTGAAGTCACCTTTTCATGCACATTGTTGGGAACTTCTTGAGAATGAGAATCTGAGAGGTGGAACCAGCAACAGTCCTCACAGAGTCACCAGAAATGAGAGAAGTTTCAAGGTCTTTGCTAGCTACCACATGAATAAAGCGGCAGGGAATGCAGACTGACATGGCTGTATTACAGGTTACTGAGCAAGAGTGTGACACACCCCGCCAGTAGGTGGTGGAGATATGTGTCTCACAATTCTACAAATTCTTTTTCTGTGTCTGTGTCTGTCTGTCTGTCTGTCTCTTCTGTCTGTCTCTGTCTCTGTGTGTGTGTCTGTCTCTGTCTGTCTGTCTCTGTGTCTGTCTGTCTGTCTCTCTCTTCTGTCTGTCTCTGTCTCTCTCTCTGTATCTCTGTTTCTGTGTCTGTCTCTCTCGTCTGTCTGTCTGTCTCTGTCTCTCTCTGTGTGTCTGTCTCTGTCTCTCTCTGTCTCTGTTTCTGTGTCTGTCTGTCTCTGTCTCTGTGTGTCTGTCTCTGTCTCTCCGTGTCTCTGTTTCTGTGTCTGTCTGTCTGTCTCTCTGTGTGTGTGTCTGTCTCTGTCTCTCTCTGTGTCTCTCTTTCCCTCTCTGTCTCTGTCTCTCTCCTCCAGCTGGATGCCACAGAGTTTGGGTAAAATCAGATAAGCCATATAGGCAGGTTTACAAAGCAATTTGGAAGTAGGATCAGAGAAGACCTGGAGGCAGGAAAACTAATGGGAAAATACTTTTTTTTTGAAAGGGAGTGCTTCAATGACTTCAAAGGAAAGAATGTGTCCTTCACTCTAATTATTTGTCCTGGACCTAAGGAAACAGTATCTTCTTTATCAATCAGTCTGTTATTTAGCTCTTTGCACCTGCCTTATATTAGACAAGAGGGTAAAGAGAAGGGGGTAAATTCTGGATCTCTTCAAGGTCTTGTTTTTCCACGCGTGCTCTTTGCCCCAGCAATATTACTACTAGGCCTGTATCATCCCAAAGAGAGCTAAAGGGGGAGGACCCATGTGGTGGTCAAAAGTATTTCTAGCCACTCTTTTGGTGGCGGCAAAGAATCGAAGGGATGCCCAGCGACTGGGGAATGGCTGACTGAGCCGTGCTTGCGCCGGAATACTGTGCTATAAGAAACGATCACCAGGATGCTCCCAAAACACCCGACGCAAAGCGAAGCGAATAGAACCAGGAGAACATCATACGTAGGAACAGCATTGTCGTAAAACGTTCAGCTGTAAGTGACTTGGTTCTTCTCAGTAATACAGTGATCCAAGGCAGTTCCAAAGGATTTATGCTGGAAAATGCCTCCACCCCCAGAGAACAGTGATGAAGTCTGAACGTGGGACTACGGGATGTCCGCGTGCGATTACTTTCTTTTTCTTGAGCTTTTTTGTGTTTTCTTTCACATGACAAATATGGAAACATGTCTTTCGGTTATCCATGTGTATAACCGATAGCAAAATACTTGCCTTCTCAAAATGGGGGAGGAAGAGAGATTGGGAAAGGGTTTGGAGCTTAAATTTTTTGGATGAATGTTAAACATCGCCTTACATGTAATTGGGAAAAATCAATAATAAATTTAAAAAAGAAGGGCTTGGGGGGGAAGCCCTAGGAATATTCTGTTGTCATTGTAAAGTGACTGGGAGAAGGAGATACCGAGAGATGTTCAGCACATGCAGTGTCACACAGAAAAAGAAAGATCTGCTAACAGCTAACAGCACAAAATGGCGTTAATTCGGTTCTCCCCAGATTTACTTTCGACTCAACATACAATCTCTTTGCTCTGAAGCCCGTTTCCCCGCAGAGGAGCGGTTTCGAAGAAAAGGCCAACTCCATCCAAGCAAAAACTCATTTCTGGGGAACATGTGACCCCAGCATTGACTAAGCTGGCTTTCGGCTGCCTGGCAGCGGCGAGCGGCGAATCTGCTGATAAAAGCACTCTCCCGGGAGGACTTGACTCTAGCAGAAAGGTAAAGCAGCGCATCCTCCGCGCATGGCTATTAGAACGCGTGCTAAAGTGTTCATCGTTACACTCAGCCACTTGGATACAGCGAGGATACGGTAGTCATTTGGATACAATGTTTCACCAAAGGCCCAGCCTGTAGCTCCTTTCTCTGACTGAATACCCGGCATTCTGGATTCGGAACACGACAGTCTGCAAAACATTTGATTCTTACGAGAACTCTATATAGTAGATACTGTTATTATCCCCACTTTACAGATGAATTAACTATAGCTACTGAGTGTCCATGGGAGAATTTTAATTCAAATCTATCTCGATTCCAAGTCTGATGCTCTAGCCACTGTGCCTCCCAGCTGCGTCCTCGTCCCAGTCTGGTTTTTCAATATGATATGCCCGGCCAGTCAGACAGGCAAAACAACAGTTCGATGGACGATATTATTAAAGGGAAAAGGAATTTTCAGCCAGTCTTTTTTTAAAACAAAATTGTGTGCTCCAGCAATTACCAAATCAACATCAACCCTCCACTTTGCTCCATTGCAAGTGATTTAGGAGAGAACATAAATGTGACTCCATTTTTGCTCCACCTTTGCTGCTATTACATTTCTTTCATTGAGACATCATCTTGGGGCCCTCCTTCGCCTCTGTTTGTTTTAAAGCTCTAAGATGACAAAAGAAAACGAAAATGATTTGGAAGAGATCCAGGAGCTCAGCCCCTCCTTTTTATCCCATTTGATAATACATGAAGCAGGGATTTAACAAATATCAATTAACTAACCCATAAAGAAGAAACCATTTCATTTATCACAGTGTAAATTGCTCCGCTAAAGAATATCTTGTTTCTGCACCGTAACAATAAATACCCTAATAAGTACCTTTTCCTGCTGACGAGCCCTACCCGATCTTAGCCCAAACTGCTTAGGTCCTGCTTTACCGCTCTGTCCAGGGAATGTAGTTCAGGAGAGAGAATCATGTGTGTTTATGTACATGCAGGCATATGCACGTGTGTGCGTGCGTGTGTGTTTCATAAATGTTTATCATCTGTAGATTTGTGAGACACATATTGATGAGGTCTTGGGTCATTGGGTGGGATTGGCAGAAAAAGTCGGAAATATTGATAAGATTGCTGGCTGAGGCAAGCAGATAAGGGCATGGATGGGGATCCGTTCTGTCTTATTGTCCCAGCCCCTCAGAGGTCTTGGGGAATCCTACCTTCCTGTATATAATTAGAAAGCCATGCTATGATGTCAACCGCCCCAAGATTAAATTTCCCCTATAAATCTGTTCATGGTCTATCCCATCTTTGCTGAATCTCTTTTGAATTAGCCCAGGAGGGTATTCTTCCTCATGATATCCTTCCTTTCACCCTGTCCCCCATGCCTTAGAGGGTCTTTCTCTTTATAGCTAATTCTTTTAGGGTCTAAACTCCTCTATGGATTTAACCTACTGGTCAATGTCATGCTCCCATCTCATAGCGTATTCCCTTTCTCTGGATTAATGTGAGTTCCACTAGGGAATTTGTCGTTTCCATTGTTAACTATTAAAAAAATTAAAATAAAAAAGCCCCTTTCCTTGCTAACCATATGCTCTCCCAACTCTATTTCCCATTTCCCATTTACTATATTACATTCACGTTTACCACTCCTCTTCATTTTGTCCATAACCTCTTCTCATAAATAAATATGCCTCTTGGCAAGGAAAAGGCCCTTGTGAATTCTTCACGTGTGAATTGCTGTTGAGCTCCAGCACTTGGTGCAAACCTCAACATTTGGTGCAAACTGCTCTCCCCAGGCTCATCATTTAGTGTCTACATTCAGTCTCATCCTACGTGTCTCACAGTGTGTTATATATGTGTGGGTACATGGCTATTTGTATGTGTGGATTTTGTATGTGTGTGTCATCTGCAGAATTGTGAGACTCATATGTGTATATACATGTATACATACATATATGTGTATAGATAATATAAATTGTCTATATCATATATGTGTGTCATCTTCAGAATTGTGAAACTCATATGTGTATATACATGTATACATACATATATGTGTATAGATAATCTAAATTGTCTATATCATATATGTGTGTCATCTACAGAATTGTGAAACTCATATGTGTATATACATGTATACATACATATATGTGTATAGATAATATAAATTGTCTATATCATATATGTGTGTCATCTACAGAATTGTGAGACTCATATGTGTATATATAATATCAATTGTCTATCATATATGTGTGTCATGTGCAGAATTGTGAGACACTTACATCTATCACCTACTGATGGCAGGTGACACACTCTTGAACATCTAAATAGCCTGCAGTTGACCTGTCTTATTCATGTAGTGGCTAACAAGGAGCCTGAAAATTCTAGCAATGTCTCAAGTGCATTATGCAGAGCCCTGGGACTTCAAAGTGATAACCAACTCAAAAGAAGTACGTGAATTGTAAGAGAGCAGGACTAAAGTTGAGAAAAAAAAAACCAAGTCATGCTCATTCTGCCAGATGGATAAAAGGGGCTACAGATCTTGGTCAAGGAGCCTCTTGTAGAAATTCTCTCGGGGTCCTGACTAGACAACCATTGCCAATAAATCAGTACAAGAGACTCAGAGAGAAGTACAGTTTATTTATTTAACACGACCAGCAGATGGCACTGTGTGTGTGTGTGTGTGTGTGTGTGTGTGTGTGTGTGTGTGTGTGTATTACAGCTCCACTAATGACATTTGTACTAGTTTATCATTCACTCACATGTGAGATAAAAGGAGACTTCAGGCAAAAGAGACAAGTGCTTTTTCCAGAGCAGGATGGCACCTGTGTGTGTGTGTGTGTGTGTGTGTGTGTGTGTGTGTTACAGCTCCACTAATGACATTTATACTAGTTTATCATTCACTCACATGTGAGATAAAAGGAGACTTCAGGCAAAAGAGACAAGTGCTTATTCCAGGGCAGGTTGGTCTGAAGTTGGCCTCCTAGATAAAAAAGGATTTGTTACCACAAAAGAGAACACCTATCACTGTTTTAAAGAAGGATTGTGTCCTGGTTAGCGTGTCCGCTTCCACTAGATCAAAAGGGAAGAATATCTCCTTGGTCACATAAAATGTAGAGGAGCCAACTTTTCTCAAACGATCAAAATCCGTGGAGTCCCCTTTTACAGTCATAAAGCTATTGGAGTTGCAGGTTCCAAAGGAGATATTTTAAGCTGTCCCTGCAGTGTGCGCTAAAGCGTCGTGCGGCAAAAGCAAAAGACGAAGAAGAAAAAGAACAACGATAACAAATACAGGACAAAATGGAATTCATCATGTCGATTCTAAACAGGTCTCTCTCAGCTCCTTCAACAGGCCAGCCCGGCTCTCTTTTTTTCTGGGACAGCTGGGAATTGCACATGAAGCAGCCTACGGAACACAGGGTTAGGGAGGGATGATTACATTTTTTAAAATTCAATTTTCTTTTATTTTCAGTTCCAAATTCTTTCCTTCCCTCTTCTACCTCTCCTACCCATTTGAGAAGGTAAGAAAAAACTCATTGCAAATACATGGAGGAATTTGTGCAACATTGATTAACCCAAAATACATTTCTCTTTATGATATTGATTCATTTTCTTTCTGATACATTTAATTTCTAAATCTGATTCTTCTTTGCTTTCAAATCATTTTCCAAATTTTTCAGATCTAATTTTTCTTTGACTCTACTGAATCTTTTTTACGAATTAGCTCTTTTTTTTTTTTTTTTTTTTTTGCATCTCAAATTCATTGTAAAACTTTGCTTTTAACCTATCAGAGTTAAAACTTTCAGGTTTCCAGTTTCTCTTTTTGCCATGTAAAACATTTCAAATGAAGTTTATTATTTAAGAGTGCAAATGCAAAAGGTCTATACTATTTCCTCTTAGGTGATATGGCTTCTTATTCACTCAGGCGATTCAATTTGGCAAAGCATTCAGAAGCTAGCTCCCAGCAGTCCGGCAAACCAACCTCCTAAAATGAAATGTGGCTCTTTATAGCACATATTTAACCTGTATCAGAATGCTTGCTCTCTTGGAGAAAAGTGAAGGAAAGAAGAGGAGGAGAAAAGTTTAGAACACAGTTTTATAAAAATGAATGTTAGGAACTATTTTTGCATGTATTTAGAAAAATAAAATACTATTTTAAAAAAAAAAGAAAGAAAGAAATTTGGCCCTTTGTTCCAATCCCTCTACTCCTCCCTTATGATAAAATAAACCATAAATAATAATAAATATGCAATATTACAAATATATATATATAAATAATTTTAAAATATGGATAATAAATGAATGAACAAACAACAAAACTATGACCTGCTAGGAGATTCTTAAGCACTTGGTAAGGCTCCAAATTGAAACTCATTTTTTTCTGAATCACTGGAGGGAAAACCCTTTAAATGGCACTGAGCTCAGTTCACAGACTAAGCAACTATTTCATCCAAAAGATATTCGCACACACTCACAGAAAAGACAGGAGCTAACATTTCCGTCACTACCAACATTTATTCATCCATCCAACTAAAAAAACCCATCAACACGTTCTTAATTTAGGTGAAACAAGGATCTTTAAAAGAAAAAAACCAAAAAACCTTTGGCCAAATCATATTTCATAAAAAAATAAAGATGTCATTTATCTTTCTTCAGGCCTGAAGTTGTTGTTCATTTCAATGGTGCCTAACTCTTCGTGACCCCATTTGGGCCTTGATAAGGATGCTGGAGTTATTTGCCATTTCCTTCTCCATAAATGAGAAAAGTGAGGCACATAGGGTGAAATGACTTGCCCAAAGTTATCCAGCTAGTAAGTGTCTGAGGCCACTTTTGAACTCCTAAAGCTGAGGCTTCCTGATGATAAACCCTGTGCTCCATCCACCATACCACCTACTTAACTCCCATCCCTAGAATCGGGAGGACCTTGAGTTCAAATTCGGCCTCAGTCAATTCCTAGCTTTGTGACCCTGGATACATCACTTAACTTGCTTACCTCAATTTTCTCAGCTGTAAAATGAGGATCATAATAGCTCCCCTATCATAGGATAGTAGTGTTATCAGAGAAATAACTCCTCTCTTCTATTTCATGGGGTGGGTAACCGCTATCAAATACATATTTACCAAAACACAGAAAATATGGAGATGAAAACATAGGTTTTATTCAGGATTCAGGACTCATAGAAAACCTGCACACAATTACGAGGAAGACTAAAATAACTTAAGTCTATAATATTAAAAGAAGAGTAGGATTATAGCTATATCTTTAACTCTGATGACCTAAGAGGAGTGTACGAGATTATGATATATACATGAATTATGTCTCTGTCACTCTGACATCGTTTTGCCTTTAAGAAACCTTGTTAGAAGTCATAATCTCACACGTCCCTGAGGAAAGAAACCGCATCAAACTCTATAGGTAAATTACTTCGGATTATAGATTAAACTACATTTAGAGGATTCACAAATAGGCCAATTGAGGAGGGGAAAGGATACAAAGATTGTAAACTTTCGCCTTCTACTATCTGCCTGTGGACCAAGGGGGAAGCAGCACCCTCATTAGCTTCTCTTTTGAATGTGCAGAGATTCCCCCAAAAGGTCCATGAGCTCACATACCAAGTAAGGACTGGGCAAAATGAGTGACCTCGTAAATGATTCATTCCATCTTCCCGGGTCTGTTGACTAACCTGTTCTCCTGAGCCCTCTGCAATTAGGGAACTTGGGACAAGACTGCTTTTGAGACTCTGATCCTCTTTATCTCACGTATGGTAGCAATTAGGATAACTACTTGCACCACAGGACTTTCCGGACACTGGACAGGTCATTAAGTTGGTATCAGTTCGGTTTAAGACCCTTCTCTTTCCTTTCCCATACACCACTGCCTCTGGAAGGCCTACTAACTGAAGAAGACTGCCCCTAACAAATTTTGTCAGTGCCCCAGTCATGGGAAATCTCAAAAACCACTGGGTGGATTATTATAAGACTGGGTCTTGTAGTCTTGTGACTATCATGACAGTTTCCCCTTAAGGGAGTATGTAAACCTATAGAACATATTCACAATAAAATACTGGCAATAACATTTTTGAAGATTAGTATTACTTGAGACACTAAGGCATTGTTGGTGGAGTTGTGAAGTGATCCAACCATTCTGCAGAGCAATCTGTGACGAAGTCCAAAGGACCATAAAACTGTGCATACCCTTTGACCCAGCAAGTGCCATTACTGGGTCTGTTTCCCAAGGAAACCATAGAGGAGGGAAAAGGACCCACGTGTGCAAAAGTGTTTGTGGTGGCTCTTTTTGTGGTAGCAAAGAATTGGAAAAAGAGTGGATGCCCGTCAATTGGGGAAAGGCTGAACAAGCTGTGCTACACGAAGGTCATGGAATATTATCATTCTATAAATGATGTTAGAAAGGCCCAGAAAGATTCACATGAACTGATGCTGAGCGAAACGAGCAGAACCAGGAATACAGTGTACACAATAACAGCAAGAATGTGTGATCATCGACTGTGAAAGGTTTGACTCTTCTCCACAGTTCAGTGATCCGAAGCAACCCCAATAGACTTTGGACAGAAAATGCCATCTGCAACCAGAGAAAGAACTAAGGAGACTGAATGTAAATCAACACATGCTATGTTCACTTTTTTTTCTGTTTGTTTTTTCTCTCTCCCATGGTTTTTCCCACTTGCTCTGATTTTTCTCTCCCGACATAATTTATAAAACAGTGTGTATTAAAAATAAATAAACTAAAAAAAGGTTAATATGCTTTGTCCCCCAATAATATTTTGTCTTCCACCAGTTTATTTTCCTCCCTAGTACAACCCCCACAAATGATATTTTGCCCAGCTACACAATTCTGCCAACTCCAGGGAAGTCATCCAAAATCAGAGTATAAAAACATCAATCTCAGAAGAGTAATTTGGAGCCTTTGGGGCTTGGGAGAGGGGGAATCACAAAGATTCAGACATGACCTAAGCGACTGAACAAGGCTTTTTCCTGAGCACAGAGACCTCTCTCACCTATCTCCCATTGCTGAGGATCCACTGCTCTTGAGGTCAGCCACTGGGACTGATGATCAATTTTGGTCAAGCAGTACAAAATGACCAGAAGGATCTCTAGAGCAAGAGGTCTAACACTTCCAGGGGAGGAAATCTTTGTGATCACAGGGTCACATGAAGAGAATCTATGAATTTCAAGACTGGCCATTCCCTTCAGTCTTTATACCTCTAAACCCAGAACAGACTAGAGACCCTAAATAGTAAAAAGTACCAAACTTAATCCTTTTCATCAATTGGAAGCCTCTAAACAGAGAGCAACAGGGTTCCCAGCACTGCTGGGGACAATTAAGGATCTGTCCATAGATTGAGCCACTGTTCCCAGAGGATTTGCTGCCCGGTTTTGCTGTTCACTGCCAAGAAAGGGCTAAAGAGACATTGTCAAACTCTCTGAGTTAGGTTGGCCTTGGTCCCAGAGCAGTAGGTGATTGAAAGCTGCTTGAGGAAGGCTTTATGTTGGTGTAACAGAAGATTTACCGTGTATAAGGTATGGTAGGGTGACCACCAATGCGGACGTGAACTTGCCATTCGGCCATGTCCAAACCTTCATGACCCCATACAAGCCACAGCATACAAGGCCCTTCTTTCTAGCCTTCATTGTCTCTCAGTCTGTCCAAGTTTGTGTTCACTGTTTCCATGCCACTATCCAGCTCATCCTTTGCCATCCCCTTTTCCTAGTGCCTTCAAACTTTCCCATCATCAGGATTTTTTCCATTGACTCCCATCTTCTCATAGGTGGCCAAAGCATTTAAGCTTCAGCCTCAGTATGGCCTTCCAGTAAATACCCTGAGTTAATTTCTTTAACTATTGGTTGATTTGATCTACTTGCTATCCAAGAGGCTCTCAAAAGTCTCCTCCAGCACCACAACCCGAAAGTGCCCATTCTTTGATGCTCAGCTTTACTTGCAACCTGCCAAAAGATTTTGAAGAGACCCTATTTTCCAAAACTAAGGCCCAGCAAGCAGGTCGTGCCGAATTTGGCATGGCAATAATTCTTTGCACCCTAGAATGATCTCACTCTCCAGCAAAGTGTGTTGCTAAGATCAGCACCAGGTGCTCCCCTTATTTCCGGGGCCATCCATCACATATTCACAATCCCTGTTCCTTGTTACTGATGGGCATCACACTCTCCTGTTTCCAGCACAGAACTCTAGTTCTGTGCCCTGCAGGGTGGCCATTTCCCCCAAGACGTGACAAAATGGCTGTTCCCATGGGACTCGAGAATACCTGTATTGTCCCAAGAATGCTAACCATGAGAACTATGTCAAGATCTAAGAATGAATGTGCTGTGAGTCAACTCCTTTCATGCATCTAACTGGCCCCAGCATCCTTAAGAGAGGAAAGAAGGTCCTGCCTGCAATCATCATTTTCCTCACTTTGAAATTCAATTTTTGTTTGTGTCCTGACTCTCCTCTTTCTAACATGCTTTGTTTGGGTTTTGACCTGACTCCCCTGTTTCTAACATGCTCTGTTTGGGTTCTGACTCCCCTGTTTCTAACATGCTCTGTTTGGGTTCTGACTCCCCTGTTTCTAACATGCTCTGTTTGGATTCTGACTCCCCTGTTTCTAACATGCTCTGTTTGGGTTCTGACTCCCCTGTTTCTAACATGCTCTGTTTGGGTTCTGACTCCCCTGTTTCTAACATGCTCTGTTTGGATTCTGACTCCCCTGTTTCTAACATGTTCTGTTTGGGTTCTGACTCCCCTGTTTCTAACATGTTCTGTTTGGGTTCTGACTCCCCTGTTTCTAACATGCTCTGTTTGGGTTCTGACTCCCCAGTTTCTAACATGCTCTGTTTGGGTTCTGACTCCCCTGTTTCTAACATGCTCTGTTTGGGTTCTGACCTGACTCCCCTGTTTCTAACATGCTCTGTTTGGGTTCTGACCTGACTCCCCTGTTTCTAACATGCTCTGTTTGGGTTCTGACCTGACTCCCCTGTTTCTAACATGCTCTGTTTGGGTTCTGACTTCCCTGTTTCTAACATGCTCTGTTTGGGTTCTGACTCCCCTGTTTCTAACATGCTCTGTTTGGGTTCTGACCTGACTCCCCTATTTCTAACATGCTCTGTTTGGGTTCTGACTTCCCTGTTTCTAACATGCTCTGTTTGGGTTCTGACTCCCCTGTTTCTAACATGCTCTGTTTGGGTTCTGACCTGACTCCTCTGTTTCTAACATGCTCTGTTTGGATTCTGACTCCCCTGTTTCTAACATGCTCTGTTTGGGTTCCAGCCACCCCCAGGTTAGAGGATGTAAACTGATCTTCTACAATCCAGCAACCACTGTTGTGTTTTCCAAATTTACTGGCATATTGAGTGCAGCACTTTAACAGCATCATCTTTTAGAGTTTTAAATAGCTCAGCTGGAATTCTATCACCTCTGCTAATCTTATTAACAGTGCTTCCTAAGGCCCAGTTGACATCATTCTCCAGGATGTCTGGCTCTAGATCAGTAATCACACCATTCTGATTATTGGTCACAATGTTAAGACCTTTATTGTATAGTTCACTTGTTGTTTCATTCTAGCTTCTAAGTCCCTACCATTTTCGTCTTTTATCATGCCCATTTTTGCATGAAACTTTTCCATTATAACTCTAATTTTCTCGAAGAGATCATTTATCTTTCCCATTCTATTGTCTTCTACTTCTTTGCATTGCTCATTTAAGAAAACCTTTTCTCTCCTTGCTATCCTCTGGAATTCTGCATTCAGTTGGGTATATCTTTCCCTTTCTCCTTTATCTTTCCTTCTTTCCTCAGCTATTTGTTAAAGTCCCATCAGACAGACATTTCTTGCTTTTCTTTTCCTTGAAATGTTTTTGTTGTTACCACTGCTGCCTCCTGGACAATATTGTAAAACATCGTTCCTCAGGCACTCTATCAGATATAATCCCTTAAATCTACTCTTCACCTCCACTTAATATTTATAAATGATGTTATTTAAGGCAGATCCATATGGTCTTATGGTTTCCCTACTTTCTTCAATTTGAATTTGAATTTTGCAATGGAACTCATGGTCTGAGCCACAGTCAGCTCCAGATCTTGTTTTAACTAACTCCACCTTTTGCTGAAAACTATTTAACCAATCTGATTTCTACACTGACTTTCTGGTGATTGTCCATGTGTACAGTCATCTTTTGGGTTGTTAAAAAAGAGTGTCTGCTAATACATTGTTGGTGGAATTGTGAATACATCCAACCATTCTGGAGAGCAATTTGGAACTATGCTCAAAAAGTTACCAAATTGTGCGTACCCTTTGATCCAGCAGTGCTACTACTGGACTTACATCCCAAAGAGATACTAAAGAAGGGAAAGGGCCTATATGTGCACGAATGTTTGTGGCAGCCCTGTTTGTAGTGGCCAGAAACTGGAAACGGAGTGGATGCCCATCCATTGGAGAATGGCTGAATAAATTGTGGTAAATGAGTATTATGGAATATTATTGTTCCGTAAGAAATGACCAACGGGATGATTTCAGAAAGGCCTGGAGAGACTTACATGAACTGATGCTGAGTGAAACAAGCAGGGCCAGGAGATCATTATATACTTCAACAACAATACTATATGATGATCAATTCTGATGGACGTGGCCATCTCCAGCAATGAGATGAACCAAATCAGTTCTAATGGAGCAGTAATGAACTGAACCAGCTACTACCAGTGAAAGAACTCTGGGAGATGACTAAGAACCATTACATTGAATTCCCAATCCCTCTGATTTTGCCTGCTGGCATTTTGGATTTCCTTCACAGGCTAATTGTACACTATTTCAGAGTCTGATTCTTTTTGTACAGCAAAATAACGGTTTGGTCATGTATACTTATTTTGTATTTAATTTATACTTCAATATATTTAACATCTACTGGTCATCCTGCCATCTGGGGGAGGGGGTGGGGAGAAGGAGGGGAAAAATTGGAACAAAAGGTTTGGCAATTGTCAATGCTGTAAAATTACCCATGCATATAACTTCTAAATAAAAAGCTATTTAAAAAAAAAAAAAGAGTGTTATGACCAGTGAACTATCTTGACTATTAGTTTCTGCCCTGCTTCATTTTGTACTCCAAGGCCAAATTTGCCTGTTATTCCAATTATCTTTTTATTTCCTACTTTAGCCTTCCAGTCCCTATGATTAATGTGAATAGACAGATACGATATTCCTTACTCTATCACATTCAGTCTTCCTCTGAAATGATCATGTTCCATGGGCCCAATTAGAAGTCAGCAAGACTGGGCAACTCTCCACCAAAAAACTTCCTGGGAAACCAAATTATCACTCTTTGCTGATGATATGATCGTATGAGACTCTACTAAAAAGTTATTAGAAACAATCCACACCTTCAGCAAAGTTGCAGGATACAAAATAAACCCACATAAGTCATCAGCATTCTTATATATCACTAACAAAACCCAACAGTTAGAGTTACAAAGAGAAATTCCACTTAAAGTAACTACTGATTGTATAAAATATTTAGGAATCTATCTGCCAAGGGAAAATCAGAAACTTTATGAGCAAAACTACAAAACACTTTCCACACAAATTAAGTCTGATCTAACCAACTGGAAAAATATTAAATGCTCTTGGATTGGACGAGCAAATATAATAAAGATGACAATACTACCTAAACTAATCTATTTATTTAGCGCTATACCAATCAGACTCCCAAAAAACTACTTTGATGACCTAGAAAAAATAACAACAAAGTTCATATGGAAAAACAAAAGGTCAAGAATTTCAAGGGAATTAATGAAAAAAAAAAATCAATTGAAGGTGGCCTAGCTGTACCAGATCTAAAATTATATTATAAAGCAGCAGTTACTAAAACCATCTGGTATTGGCTAAGAAATAGACTAGTTGATCAATGGAATAGGTTAGGTTCAAAGGACAAAACAGCCAATAACTTTAATAATATAGTGTTTGAAAAACCCAAAGACCCCAGTTTCTGGGATAAGAATGCATTATTTGACAAAAATTGTTGGGAAAATTGGAAATTAGTATGACAGAAACTAGGCATTGACCCACACTTAACACTGTACACCAAGATAAGGTCAAAATGAGTTCATGATCTAGGCATAAAGAATGGGATTATAAATAAATTGGAAGAGCGTAGGATAGTTTACCTCTCAGACCTGTGGAAGAGGGAGGAATTTATGATCAAAGAAAAACTAGAGATCATTATTGACCACAAAATAGAAAATTTTGATTATATCAAATTGAAAAGTTTTTGTACAAACAAAACAAATGCAGATGAGATTAGAAGGGAAACAATAAACTGGGAAAACATTTTTACAATCAAAGGTTCTGATAAAGGCCTCATTTCCAAAATATATAATTGACTCTAATTTATAAGAAATCAAACCATTCTCCAGTTGATAAATGGTCAAAGGATATGAACAGACAATTCTCAGACGAAGAAATTGAAACTATTTAGACATATGTAAAGATGCTCCAAATCATTATTAATCAGAGAAATGCAAATTAAGACAACTCTGAGATACCACCACATACCTGTCAGATTGGTTAGAGTGACAGGGAAAGATAATGGGGAATGTTGGAGAGGATGTGGGAAAACAGGGACACTGTTGGTGGAATTGTGAACACATCCAGCCATTGTGGAGAGCAATTTGGAACTATGCTCAAAAAGTTATTAAACTGTGCATACCCTTTGATCCAGCAGTGTTTCTACTGGGCTTATATCCCAAAGAAATACTAAAGAAATGAAAGGGACCTGTATGTGCCAAAATGTTTGTAGCAGCCCTGTTTGTAGTGGCTAGAAGCTGGAAAATGAATGGATGCCCATCCATTGGAGAATGGCTGGGTAAATTGTGGTATATGAATGTTATGGAATATTATTGTTCTGTAAGGAATGACCAGCAGGATGAATACAGAGAAGTCTGGCGAGACTTATATGAACTGATGCTAAGTGAAACGAGCAGAACCAGGAGATCATTATATACCTCAACAATGATACTGTTTGAGGATGTATTCTGATGGAAGTGTATCTCTTCAATAAAGAGAACTAATTCAGTTTCAATTGATCAAGGATGGACAGAAGCAGCTACACCCAAAGAAAGAACACTGGGAAACGAATATAATTTCTGTTTTTGTTCTTGGGTTATTTATACCTTCTGAATCCAATTCTCCCTGTGCAACAAGAAAACTGTTCGGTTCTGCATACATATATTGTATCTAGGATATACTGTAACCTATTCAACATGTAAAGGACTGCTTGCCATCTGGGGGAAGGGGTGGAGGGAGGGAAGGGAAAAATCGGAACAGAAGTGAGTACAAGGGATAATGTTGTAAAAAATTATCCTGGCATGGGTTCTATCAATAAAAAGTTATTAAAAAAATAAATAAATAAATAATAAAAACCAGTTACTATTTAAAAAAAAAAAAAAAAAAACTTCCTGGAAGGGGGGAGGGGTTAAAAAGTTCCTCCCCTTCATAATTGGTTGGCCAAGGAATTCTTTCAAAAAGAAGCATTTCTGTGCCTAATGCTGCCTTTCTATTAGGTACCTATGTCCAAGTAAGATGGCACCATTAAACGGTCAAAGAAAAAAATCAATATTAATATCAGTTTCTGTGATCTAGGCTCAAGTCTTTCAGAAAGAATTTTATTGAATTTAATATTAATGCTATAACCAAGCTCTGAGAAAGAAACATTCAAACTGACATAATCCCCATGATCCTCAGACATGACTCTCTGTCCCAAGAAGATTTATAAGAATCTCATATGGAAAAATCATATGTTAAAATGTCGTTTGGCAGGAAAACATGTTTCACAACAACAGCAAGACCGTGTAGTGATCGACTAGAGAAAGAACTATAGAGATTGAATGTAAATTGACATGTACTATGTATACTTTTTTCCTTCTGTTTTTTCTCATGATTTTCCCCCTTTGTTCTGATTTTTCTCTCCCAGAATGATGATTCATGTGGAAATATGTAAAAAATGAATGTACATATATAACCACCCAAAAACGTTGTTTTACATGTAACTGGGGAGAATAAAAAAATAAACAAAAACAGGAAGGAAATTAAAAATCAAATGTTGTTTAGGTTAACATTACAAAATATCCAGTGCTCAGTTTCTTTCTGTGATCCATATCTTTACCTTGAATTTCAAAAAGAAGATGTTGGCCCTAGATTACTCATGGCACCAATCATCCCAGGTTGGGGGGAAGGCAATAATTCTACCTGGACCAGAATAAAGTTTGGTAATCATCCTTTTGTTGTTCTTATTCATTTATAACCAACTCTTCATGACCCATTTGGAGTTTTCTTGGCATAGATACTGGAGCGGTTTGCCATTTTCTTCTCCAACTCATTTGATGGACGAGGAAACTGGGGCAAATAGGATGAAGTGATTTGCCTAGGAAGATAAGTCTTCCTCACTCCAGCTCAGGCACTCTATCCACTGCACTAGTGCACCACTTAGCTGCCCAGTTATCACTCTTATTTCATTTCAAAGGAAGACCTTCAGTGAGTGGGAAAAGGGATGGAAAGAGAGAGAGAAATTGGAATTTTAAATTAGATTAAATTTTTTTAAAGGCACGAACTATTATTCTCACTTTCCTAAAAGAAAAGTCTAGAAAGCATTTTAGGCTGGAGAAAAAAAAAATTTTGTAAAGAAATGAAAGGAGGCAGGCAGACAGCTCAGTGCATAAAGAACTGAGCCTGAAGTCAAGAAAACCTGAGTTCAAATTTAGCCTCAGACACTTATTAGTTGTGTAACACTGGACTAGTCAGCATCTCTTTGCCTTAATCCATTGGAGAAGGAAATGATGAGCCACTCCATTATTTTGTCAAGAAAACTCCATGGACACTATGGTCCAAGGGATCACAAAGAGTCAGAAATGACTGAGCAACAATAATAACAAAATTAAAAAATGAAAAAGAAGCTTTTTTTAAAATATGTGATGTAGATATACTTATTATTTAGTGATAGAAATGCTGGCTAAATAAATGAAACAAGAAGAGAAAGAGAATAAGCGTGAGCAAAGATGAAATAAAATGATTACTTCTGGCAAATGATAATTGGTTTGCTTAATAATGAAGATGGAATAATAATAGCACCTATCTCCCAAGGTTGTTGTGAAGATCAAATGAAACAATATTTAGGTATTTTGTAAAACTCAGAATACTCTAAAAATGCTAAGTATTATTGTTGTTTTATTATTATTAAGACATATCTTGGATTACTTGCTGTCTAGGGGAGAGGAGTAGAGGGAAGAGAGGGAAAAAAATTGAAACACAAGGTTTTTCAAGGGTGAACGTTGAAAATTAGCTATGCATATATTTTAAAAATTAAAAAGCTTTTTTTAATTAAAGTTTTTATTTTCAAAACATGTATACAGATAATTTTTCAATGTTGATCCTTGCATAGCTTTATGTTCCAAATTTTCCCCTTTTTCCCCCCACCCCCTCCCCAGATGACAAGTAATCCAATATATGTTATACATGTTAAAATATATGTTAAATTCAATATGTATAAACATATTTGTACAATTATCTTGCTGCACAAGAAAGATCAGGTCAAAAAGGAAAGAAAATGAATAAAGAAAAAAAAAGTGCAAATGAACAACAACAAAAAGAGTGAGAATGCGACGTTATAACCAAACTTAGTTCTCATAGTCCTCTCTCTGGGTGTAGATGGCTCTCTTCATCATGAAATCATTGAAACTGGCCTCAATCACCTCATTGTTGGAAAGAGCCATGTCCATCAGAATTGATCATTGTATAATGTTGTTGTTGCCGTGTACAATGATCTTCTGCTCACTTCACTTAGCATCAATTCATACAGGTCTCTCCAGGCCTTTCTAAAATCATTCTGCTGATTGTTTCTTATAGAACAATAATATTCCATAAAATTCATATACCAAAATAAAAAGCTTTGAGAGAGAGAGAGAGAGAGAGAGAGAATGGAAAAGCTACAAGTGATACTCTTACCAAAAAAAGAGATACAATTGAGAAAACATTAACAAATATGCTTGCTTTCTCATATCTATTAAATCTTTATGATATGGGTTTATGTGTGCATCAAGGGCATTCTTGATGAAAATATGAAAAAGAAACGGGTTTTCATGGGCAATTTTCCATGGTAGGCCACATCATTAGAGTTTTACAGCCAATTAGGAGGTCAGCTGTAAGATCCAGTAATTCTGGAGTCTGTAAAATATATAGACTCAATCTATAAAATACAAAATTCAGGATGATATTGATATAAATAAGTTTTGATAAATTCCTTGACAAAGAAAAAAATTATTTCTGTTAAGAGGACCCTAAAGAAACAACTCAAAAAACAGACTGGAAAGAGGGCATCCATTTAAAGCAAATTCTCCTACTGTTTTTGCCGCTGCACCACTACACTTTCTACCTTACCACCATCACCACTGCCATTCCTGGAGATCTGCTGCTCACAGGGGCAGCCACTATCTTTGAGTTAACCACATCTGTTTCCATGAATTTTCAAAAGATTCATGAGGCATTCTCTTTTCCACCCTTGGGTCTTGACCCCAGTTAGCACAACAGATCAGAACTGAGTTGCAAAGCTGGTACCAGAATTTGGCAAGCAAAATATTAAGATGGTTGCCTTTTCCACTGACTCTATCCAAGATCATCCTGCCCAGAGTAAGGATACCAATGCATTCAATCGAGCAAATCCAGAAAAAAGCTGCCTTTCCCCATCACTGGTGATCACAAACGGAACTAGTCAAGATGCACATGGTTATAGCCAGTTTAGCAGGGTGGTGAGAATGCCTGTGATGGCTCATATGATATTTATTTTGGGCGCAGATAAGAAGCTGAAACTCTCTCTCCTTTACCCAGTGGGATCAAATTCAAATGGAAAGGAGGTCCCACTCATTTATACCTGACAATCCTAGCCAGCTACAGAGTAACTTGCTTTTAAAATGTAATGTTAGTTGTGTTTTATTGTGTTTTTATCGACTTTGGCTCATTCTTTCCCAACGACATTTTATTCTGGTTCTAGAGTATTCAGAGTGTTAGGGGCTACATATCTGACACTTCTGCTCTACCCAACAAATACTAGCAGCAACTTTGATGAGATCCTCAAAATACAAAAGTGGTTAATTTCCCTCACTTAATAGAAGAAGGCTCCTATTCCTGTGAACTGGAAAGCTGGTGCCAATGTCATGGTGCTTCTAATTATCCCTAAAAATGTGTTTCCTAAAGGAATATTCATCCTTCAGCTTAAAAAGCAACTATGTCATACTATTCCCTAGCCTTGGGCTGCTCGATCAAGTCAGTGCTGGAAGATGGCTCCCTTTTGATCTTGAACAGAAGGAATATCATGCTTGTCAATCATCTCTTCCTACAGCAATTGATACAAATGTGTTCGTGGGATTCAAGTCAGAAGTCTCTGAGCTACTCCACCAATGGTTTGTTGAATAAAAATGGTGCAAATGTCACCCATGTTTGCTTTCATTTCTGTCTTTACCAGCATTCTATTTGTGTCATTGAACTTTACCTTGCCCACTCTAATGGCTGTCTTTGGAACATGGAAGCTGTTTAGATCTTTGCTAGATCTGTTGCCATTTCCATCATCAGCCAAGAGATCATTGTAGAAGGATGACTTCCTTAACTGTTGGATCACATAGAACACTGAGATTTTCCTAAGACTCCTAATGATTTCAATAGAGATAAGAAATTGGATTGGGTCAAAGAATTTATGGTAGCCACTTGGCAGTTGTAAATCAAAGATTCTTCCCTTCTTAATGATTATTGATAAACTCGATCTGGTGTGATTTTTCTTCTTCAATTATCTTTGAAATGTAAATCTTTTCTTTCATATGTCAGTGATTGCTTGGTCCTTGTTCTCAAAGAGGACTCAAATGGCATCACTATGTTTGAGTTGAGTTTCAGCGTGTCCAACTGTGGCTGAACAGACCAATATGAGCTCGGAATGCTCTGCCACAGGTCGGGCACAAATAGTCCATATGAACATTTGGGCTAGTTTCGCTAATTTTACTCATTTTGTGTTTCCTTTGGGCTAATTCAATTCTCCTTTGCTCATAGAGCACCGTGCCTTCTCTGATGAGGGCATGCACACTGGGTGGTCCTGTGCCCGTGACTCCCGTGTCATACAATTGATTCCAAAGTTCTTAAGAGATACTTTGAGAATGTCCTGGTATCGCTTTTTCTGACTACCTTATGAGCATTTGCCCTGTGTGAGTTCTCCAAAAAACATTTTTTCGCAATTGTATTGCTGCACAAGCAGCAGAGAATTGATCCATACTTTGTTGTATCTCAGTTTCAGAAGCTGCATCGAGTGCACAATCATCTTCAAAGTTTCTTTGTGAATTCTTTTCTTTCCAACAATTATAAAACAAAAATTATATTTTCTTTCCCTCCATCTCTTTGATGTAACTAGAAACTATATAAACTTTAGGAAATCTCTTCTTTAGGTTCAGTTATTTTTTTGACCACTGCTAACATATATATTGATTTTGCCTCCTAAATCTCTGCATGTAGCCAAATATGACTGGCAACAATACCTATCAATGAATCATTGGATAGTTCCATAACAATCTGGAGAATCTCAAAGGGAGGAACAGTGTGCTTTAAATGGATCAAAGTTGCAAATAGGAGCAAGAAGCTCAAAAATATCCTCAGTTGTGTTTTTTCCCAACTTCATTTTGGCAGGACATTGGCACATCTTGCCACCTTGGTGATCTACCTTCAAATATCCTGCATCTTTTCAACTCCCTTCCTAAGCACTTTCAGTAAAGCATAGAAATAGCTTATGGACAAGCCTCTATAGGCACTTATGCAGTGGTTTGCACTGTAGGGATAGATCGCCAGCCCTGGAGAAAGGAAGACCTAAGTTCAAATCCAACCTCAGACAAACACCAGCTGTGTTCTCTGGGCAACTCATCTCACTGCTGTTTACGTCGTTCTCCTCTATAAAAATGAGCTAGAGAAGGAAATGACAAATCACGGCATTATCTTTTTTTATTAAAGCTTTTTATTTTCAAAACATATGCATGGACAATTTTTCAACATTGATCCTTGCAAGACCTTGTATTCCAAGTTCTCCCCTTTCCCTCACACCCATCCCCTCCCCTAGATGGCAAGTAATCCAATATAAGCTAAACATATTAAATATATATGTTAAATCTAATATATGTATAAATATTTATATCATTATCATGCTGCGCAAGAAAAATCAGATCAAAAAAGGAAAAAATGAGAAAGAAAACAAAATGCAAACAAACAACAACAAAAAGAATGAAAATGCCATGTTGTGATCCACACTCAGTTCCCACAGAAAGTCCTCTGTCTGGGTGTTGACACTCCATTATCTCCATTCCATTGTTTCTATGTACAACAGACAGTGAGGGGTTAGAAAACCTCCTCCTCCAATCTCAGAAGCCCTCCGGTAAAGTTTACTTGGGGCAGCTTCTGGGGGAAGGGGGGGGAATCGAATGAACCCCAAGGATTACTGTCATTTCTAGGAAATCACAGAGAGGAAATGGGTCTGTGTAGTCTGTGTGCTGTGATGTACTGTTCTGTATTGCCAGAGTGTGTCTTGCACTTAAATAATCTATTCAACAAAAACTGTTGAATTCTGGAGTACTCATTCTGGCAGCCAACCAGATGCCCTGATGAATAATGGCACTGTGTTTCAGGAGGCTAAAGCAGTGGTTTGACTGAGAAACTCAAGGATCTTAACAGGAGGGATTTTGCCTTTTATCTCACTTTCCCACAGGCTAACAAGTAAGAGACTTAATTAACTGTTTAGCCTTTATTACTGGCCACTATCTCTCTAGTCCTGCTCTAGATTTCTGGTTAAATTTTACTTGGTCCTCATGTGACTCTACTCTGATTCTGGTTAATATGGTCTTGATCTGGCTAAAAAAAAAAAAAAAAAAAACCTGCTACGAAGTTCTGATGTGAGTAGTCTGTGGCTAACTACGAGGACTTCCTTTTTTCACTCTGGTCTAGTTAGATTTTAAGAATATATATCTGGCACAAGCCTCGATACTGTTTTGGGGGAGGTCAGACATTATTTTTCTTTAGAGATCTCTTACTATCTGACTGCTTGTACTTTTTAATACAACTGAATTTTTAAAAATTATTAAGCACCTATTATGTTCCAACAATTCGCCCAGCTCTGAGGATAAAAAAAGAGGCAAATGACAGTTACATTGTGACTACCAACAGTTGTTTTTTTTGTTTTGTTTTGTTTTGTTTTTTTTCTGGTCTGGTTTAGGGACTGCCATAAACATTTTCTGATCAACATTTTTTGGGGAGGAATTTCTCAAGCTCTAGTGAGTCTTCCTGGTAAATTGGACTCAGAAATCAAGACAACAGTCTTATTTAAGTCCATTTCCCATGTGTGAACAGGTTTCCAGAACTACAAGCCCTCCTTTCCCTCTAACGTCTATTTTTCCTTTGCACCTCATCTGTATAACATAACTACTATTTTTCCCTTTTTTTAGGCAGTTTTAATTTTTGTCTCTAAATCTTGAAGTTCAAGAAAAAGCAAAAGAAGAGAAAAGGTTTTTGTAATAAATTTCAATTGTGTAATAAAACTAGTTCTACACTTGCCTTGAAACATAACAGTGAAATAAAGATATGAGGGATCAAGAAAGTAGAAGCAAAGGAAAATATAGTATAAAATCTATGTAGAGAGAGATAGTCTATAGACTGTTATGGGCAATTTAAAACTCTTATGAGTAATGTTTATTTCCTTTTATTAGATGTTATTATTTGGGGCTCTCCTGGAGATTTGACTGTCTCCTTTTAATACTAACCTCACTTGACTGAAACCTGATTCATAGAATGATTTAGTACTAAAGGGAAATGTTTTTACATTGCTGAGATAAGAAATCAAAAGAGAGTTAAGGCTTCCTAAAGTAACTTAACATGCTTTACTTGTGGAAGAATTCCCCCTTATTCTACTCTTTGATTATCTTTCTGATATAAAAATGTTCCCTTCCCAATTAAGGGATTATTATATTATATTAATTTTGTTATAAAAACCCATTATAAAAATTATGAAAGCCTATTATAAAAACATTTCTAAATGTAAAAAATTATTTCTCTTGTCTCTCTGATGTAATTTTTCTTTTTTGTCAAAAACCCCAATATTGTTTACAATCCTGAACATTGCTATGTTTAAACATAATCAAACTGAGGTTTTAACCTTTGGAATTTCTGTGTTTTCATAGACTGATTCAGCAGCATTTACCTATCACATGAACTCAGTAGGAAATTTTTTTCCTCTAAAAGGAAAAAAAAAGAACGTCAAAGGAAGTTGGAAAACTATTTACATTGATATAATGTGGACATGAAACTCACTGAGAGGGTAATAGGAAGTAAAAGCTTGATTTCCCCAAAGGGCAGAAAGATATGGGACAGTAGAAAGTCCTCCTCTTTAGCAACGATCAAAATGTCTGGTTTGGCCAAATGAAAAGCCTGAGTATTAGTGGAGTTTTACAGAAAGTCTGAATTTTAGATCTCAGGAAGACAAAAGAAAGATTTCCACACCTGCCTATTGGAGTTTCATTTGGAGAAGTGCTTGCTTTCTTGCAAGATGCTTAAAATTAGTTTGGAGATTTCTCCTGATTCCTAAGCTTTCTAATATCAATTTTGATATTCTTATTAATGTGGAAAACTAGCTGGAATTATGTCTCAGTGTTTTAAATTGAGCTTTTTAAAACGTGAACTCATGTTGAGTTTGATGAATTCACGGCATGGTTGATATGTGCTCTGACTGGTAACCACTTGCGCCACTCTTGTAATCATTTGCTTTTAGCAAAAACTCTATAAAACTCTGCCTCTCTTTCTCATCTAGAAAATGGTGTTATAGCATCTACTTTTCGGAGTGGTTGTTAGCAAATGAGATAAGATGTCTAAAGCACTTAGCACAGAGCCTGACACACAGTAGGTACTATATAAATGCTTATTCCTTTCCCTTTCCCTATTGGTCAGTGGATGCAACTAGTATAGCATGTTCCAAATTGATATATGAATGAAATGATTTCTGTGGCTTCCCTGAAGATGCATTCAATTGGATTGATATCATTTGACTGGCAATAAGTCCGTTTTGCATCGCATGTTTTAGATCCTTGAGTCATTATAAAAATTCTGTTAGTATTTATTGCATCTGTGAGGTTCTGGCACTGTGATATCTTTGTACAGAAGTTCTGTTGAATTGTGAGAGTATGATTGATTTACAAATGCTGACTTAGGAGCTCAGCTCCTCTTTTTGATCTGAATACTGTGATTTTAACAACAAGGCAGAATGCTCTTTTGGTTAATGACGATATTAAGTATTTAAAATGGTTGTATTCTGGTTTGTCACAATTGACTTGGGAATTTGGAAAATCGTCATCATTGAGAAACTTAGTGAGACTTTGCCAGACCCCCTAAGTTTCTGCCCTCTTATTAAGATCATAAACCCTTACCAGCTCTGTGAAAGAAGCTATGGGAGGGGTCTGTAAATGAGTCTTGGAAATTCTACCCCAGAGATTAGAGATAATGTCGAGAGTTTTCGTTTAGCTTCCCAAGGAACTGAAACCTCTCTTACAAACTCTCACAGCTTAAGAAGGTGATA
Source organism: Antechinus flavipes (assembly GCF_016432865.1). Classification (NCBI taxonomy): domain Eukaryota; kingdom Metazoa; phylum Chordata; class Mammalia; order Dasyuromorphia; family Dasyuridae; genus Antechinus; species Antechinus flavipes. The sequence goes on from NC_067404.1 coordinate 6,549,418, forward strand.
GAAAAATAATCTACATAGCAAATGATGATTATTGATTATTATGAAATCTATGGAATCTCAATGGATAAAATGCAACTCAATATATCAGCATTATGTCTGAGTCCATTTCGGGCCAGACCAAGCAGACCAAAGTTTAAAAGATTCCCTTTTGTCCCAGGAGTTCGTATGCAGTCTATTGGGACATCCGGGCAACATGGCAACCAGTTGCTTTGGATTTGGAATGAAACCCTGAGTTGATATACAAAACTCCAAAAATATTATTTTCTTAATTTCTAATGATTGAATCTGCTTTTGGAGGTGCTAAATCAGAAAACTAAAAGCTTCTGGAATGTTATATTTTCTTATTAAATACTAAGGCTAAAGGACTTTACTAATTGTTATTCATCGTGGGCTCACAGATATTGCCGTTACCTTGGGAAATAGTTACTCTGCAGTTCCCAAGTTAGGAAAAAGGGAAACTTGCTATGTAAGGTGAAACATTTGGGGATTTGTTCTTAGACTTGCTCTGAGTTTGAATCCAAACATCATTACTCAAATTCTTAAGCTGATTGAAGTTATCCAGCATTAAAGGGAAAATCCCAAGAGCTATTCAAAGGAAATGATGAGCCAGGTGGGTTTAAGTACTTGGTAAAGTGGAGAAGATAGCTTTATGAAGGTAATGGCAGAAGCCTTTTACAGTTTCCTTACTGTACTGTGGACACCCTGTGAATAACATGGAATTCTCTTTCTGATCAGCTTTCCCAAAAGCACTGGTGACTATACTGAAATCAAACAGAGCTAAAGGAGTTCTCTTGGTATGCCTATCATAGGGCAGTCTATGATATTAGACTTAGGCCTGTGGCAACAACCTCGATTTGATGATTTTACAACCATGTCTCTCCTTTCATAGCAGCTTTCTCTGTGACAGAACTGCAAATGGTTTATGATGGACCTTTGTGGCAGTCAGCAAATTATCTCTGAATTGTTAAATAGAAATGATCCAGTGGCTTTGGGATTCCCCCTCTTGGTCCGGCTTTGTGACCATTACTTACGTCACTTTCCTAATCTCGGTGTCTAGAAAGCATTACTTCTTGGACCTACTACCTCCTTGCTCATCGGTTTACTTGTTATATATTCCTGGATATGATTCAGATTGTAGAGTTGGCACATCCTTTCCAGATGATCTGCTTATACAAACATATCTACATCTTCCAGGGAGGTAGAATAAAGATCTAATATAACAAAGATCTAGAATTTTGAATTTTTTAATTTTTAATGAAGCAGTAAATCTCTTTTTTTCAAATTTATTTATTGAAAGAAACAGAATAAGAAAAAAAGAAAAACAGAAAAGGAATACAAAACAAAATAAAACAAGAGAACATCGTCATGTGTTCAGCAGAACAGCAAGGAAGGTTCAAAATATATAATAAATACCAGTTTAAGAAAGTATATATATATTATTAGAAGAAATTATATTCATGAGTGTCCATCTTTTCTTTACTTCCTTGTAAATTGTTTTTTTGTTCTCTGCTGTGCACATTTTTAATTTTACTTTTTTTTTTCCTCCCTTTCATCTTCCCCCCTCTCCCCCCTACCATCCCAAGCAGGCTATGGTTAAGAAAGGAAATATATATATATATATATATATTTGTAAATATGTCCATATACATACACATACACACACGCGCTCCCACACATACTCCCACACATATCTTTCCTATCCCTGCTGACCCTTTGCTTTAATTTGAGCAGTAAATTTCTTTGAGGAAAGCAAAGATTAGATCGTTTCTACTTGAGAATCAGGAAATACCTGAAATAACCGATTGGCTTTAAAATGTTTCATTGGATAAAGCAATATACTTTAAACTTCTTTTGATAATTTTAAAGATTTTTTTATTTCACTAAATATTTCCCAATTATATATTTAAAAATGTTTAATATCTATTTTTGAGAATTTGGAATCTTGTGATAACTGTAATATCAGTAACCTTGAAATTTCTGCTCGTTAACATTTTATCTCAATTTGTTGAAGCAAGAACTTCAGCCAAGTTGCATAAATCAACATAAATCTAAGGTAGGACAATGAGAGATAATCTTGAATGGTTCATCTGGGGGCTCCTTACATTGAAGTCATCCTGGACTCTCGCTCTCTCTCACTGTCCCCCTCCCCCATCCAATATGGTCCCAATATGCCTATTTCACCTGTATAGTCTCTCTCAAATACATCCCTTTCTCTCCTGTGACACTGTTCCCCCTCTGGTACAGGTCTTCATCACTTTACACCTGGACTATTACAATAGTCTCGCTGGTATGTCTGCCTGCTCCAAGTCTCTCCCAATCTCAATCCATCTTCCACTCAACTAATAAGGTGATTCCATGGGAGCTGATCAAATCACTAAGTGCAATACTGCAATCCTAGGCTCAAAGGGCCGCTTGGATGGCACTCTATCTTCATTAGTAGAAAATGATTGCTCAATACCCAGCACCTGTAGAGGGTAGAGTTAATGAAAGAGAGAAGAGAGATCTGGGCTCTTCTGGCACTATTTCAATCTCTCTTCAAGTCTATAAAGAAAGAAAAACTATTCCTAGAAGAAGCTGACATTGGAGGAGGAAAGCAATTTGTATTGTGTCTCTATCCCCAGCTGGCTACATGAGAGACTTCAGGGAATTTTTCCGTGAGACAACACCTGGGATTTTCTCAGCTGAACTGAGTTATTTCACTCCTAAAGGAAGGCTCATTCCCTCTGTATTGTCTGCCATTTCGTCTCATGTACTTTCTCTGGTTTCTGTTTTGCTACTAACTTGGATAAATGTATTTTATTTGTGATTTGCTGTTTCACGGCCGACCTGCATCTAAGTGAGAAGAGGACCAAGCCTTGGATATGGATCTTGAGGCCCTTCTTTCTCATTAAGGGATAGCGACCAGGAATATAGCTTGAACCTAAAAATAGTTTCCTTAAATTAGCATGGGCACACATGAAGTAATCTCTAGAAAAGATAGGAGCTAAAAAAATTTGGTATACTGTCTTGCTTTGGCAGTTGAAAGAGTTATTGCCCAGGTGTAAACACACAAATCTATAATCACCCTGACGGGTGGCCCCTACTAACTACTATTTTGGAAGCAGAGAGATCATTCGGTGACAAGAGAACTAGGCCTTTTAGACGACTCACTAGGCTAAGTTACGCTCATAAGACATAAATCTGAAGATCGTGACATACATATCCAGGTGGCAATGCTACAGATTGTCCATATGAAATAAGCTGTGCATACAGGCGCATATTTATTATTCCATGTGGGAATTACTGTATATTTGAGTATGCTGGTTTCTTACTGTTAAATTCATCTGGCTATGTTTTTGGTTATGGTCATGCTGGAACAATGTTCCAGCTCTATGCTACTTTAAATTGTTCAGCTCTAGGCTCTTTTAAAAGTTTTTGCATCCAAGTCTACTATTTTTTATAGATAGAGTTTTATTATTGCAGCTAGCTAGAGTTACTTTCTTAGTCACCCTTGCTACTTTTGACTTCTTGCTGGGCACTACGGATATGGATGTGATTCTCCTAATGTACATGTTATGTCCTGAATGCGGTTTAGACATTTTGTCACCGTCACAGCCTCCCAGATGATGTTCTACATAGTGCCACGTGTACCACGTGTGCATTTGTTTTATTTCAAATCCAATGGTACCAACGGTTGGTTCTCCGGGACCCGCAAAATTACCTTTGTTAGTTCAAAGCACTCATATTGGTATTTATGTAGTAATGATGAGATCATTACTAGGTGGGGTTAGCAGAGAAAGCCTGAAGTACTGATAAGGTTACCCCCTGAGGCAAGCAGGGAAGGGCACTGATGGGAATCAGCTCAAGCTTACATTCCCACCCCAGTGGAAGTCTTAGATAACCCAACTTTACTGCACCAATAGAAAAGCCAAGTCATGGTTTCAAACCCCTGAGGTGAAATCTTCCTATGCAACTAGGAGATCAGTTGGGTGAATATGTACAGTGATTTTAAGGGTCTGATGGGAAATAAGTATTGAAAGAAAACTTGGAGAAGACTTAAAATCTGCATGTTATGGTTGAGGCTAAAATGTATTTGATGTTCGCTATGTTGTGTTGTAAGTAAAGATTTTAAATTGGCCATTTTCTCTAGTTAATTTGAGTCTTCAAGTTCTCTAAAAATATTGAATAATGGTAAATGAATATACTTAAACACTTTTCAAAAAGCATTGTATAATTAAGGTGAGCCAAAGGGAGGAGCTTAACTGAAGTCCACATTCAGAGATTTGGGTGATACATTGGATTTTGTTAATTTTCTCATGAAAACAATAAATAACCTTTTTTTTTTTGTTTGTTTGCCGTAAATTAAAAAAACCAAAAACAAATCTGCCTGTGACATCTTTGCTGAATCCCTTTTGGGTCAGCCTGCATTCTGCTTCGTGATCTCTTTCCTCTCACCCCTCCCTCCCCCATGCTTTATGGAGTCTTTCTCATGCTTATAGCTAATTAATTCTTTTAGGATGCTAAACTCCCCAATGGATTTAGCCTTCCAGTGAAGGACACGCTTCTGCTTCATGGGGGATTCTCTTTCTCGCGGTAAATTGGGAGTTCCACCAGGGAACTTGTTCTTTCCATTGTTGATTGCAAACACCCCTTTCTTCGCTAATTGTCTGCCCTCCCAGATGTTTCCTATTTGCCACTGCTGGCGTCTCTTCATTTTGTCCGTGACTTCTCGTAAATAAAAATACCTTTTTGCAAAGAGAAAGATTAACGTGAATTGTCACAGGACGGAACCCCGACATTTGGTGTCGAGCTACTTGGGCAAATGACCTTATTTATCTGCTGTCTGAGCACTGACTGTGGAAGTGCATCTGGGGCCCGCCTTCGCCATTAGGGGATGGCGAGTGGGAGTGAAGTTTGATTAGGACCCAACAGGGATTTCCTCTAGAACAACGATATTTAAGGGAGCAGACAGCTGGAACGCTAGAGGAAGAGTTTTGTCTCTCGGTCTCTCTCCCTTCCCTCCACCCAAACCTCCCTTCTGAAATAGCCCAGGCAATAAAATTCAGGGCAGCCGAGGTGTTTGGAATTTAGAAATCATTTATTGTTTATTTACCGCCGAGCCGGGACGGCCTCTCGGTAGAGAGATCCGCCTCGAACCCAAATAGAGACAGGCTTATAAGCAATTCTTGTTCTGCAATACAATACGGGGGGTGGACAAAACGAGAGAGGTCGGGCCTGGCCTCTCCGAGCCACCCGCCGTTCGTAGGCATAACCCGGAAGAGGATCGAGCAAAGGACACTGGGAAAGTGCGGCGGGAACACGTGACTCGCCGACCCGAGCGCCGCCTTCACTTCCCTTTTCCCTTTGGTCGACTTCTGCTTTAGAGCTTCCCCCGCCGGCCTAGACCGGATAGCAGTCGTTGGTCACGGGGCTTCTGGGAGAGTCTGCGGTAGCCAGAGAGAGCCCTGGCCGCGGGGACGGGGGCGGGGTCGCGGAACGGGACTAAGCCAATAGAAGCGGCCCGAAGACGAGCGATGGGCAGACCCTGAAAAGTCTGCGTCCGTGGGAGGGGAGAAGCAGCCGACCAATGGGGCGGCACGGCGGGGGTGGGGTCGGCCCAGACTGACAGGCTGTGAAAGTCACCTGAGCGGCCGGGCCCTGCCAAGGTGCTGTGCGATCATGGCGACCGGACTACGAGCTTCTCCGCCCAGACCGACAGCCGGCGCCTCTGCCATGGCCCGCTCTCCTCTGCTGCTGCTACCCTTGTCGCTGTTCGCGGTGCTGGGCGCCACCCCGCCGGCGGCCGCGGAGCAGCAGGTGCCGCTGGTGCTCTGGTCGAGCTCTCGGTGAGCCGGGCCGGGGAGCCGAGGGTGGGGAGCACTGGGGGCCTGGGGGGATCAAGGGGAGCGGAAGGGAGCCGGGAGCCGGGGCCCGGGGCTTAGTCCTCCCCGGGGGTTCCTGGCCGACCCCACGGCCTGACTGCCCTCGGAGCCGAGGCGGGCTCTGGCTTCCAGGTTCTATTCCTTGTCCTAATCTTCCTAAGGCAGGCGCGGACTTTCGGGGAGAGGGCTCCTCGGTCCTGTTCAAATGGGGTCTCGTGGACGAGCAAGAGGCTCGTGCCCCGTTCCCCCGCCCTAACCCTTGATGCCTCTTCGTCCCTCTCTTTTCCTTGTGCCAGGGATTTGTGGGCTCCGCTTGAAAATGCCCATGAAGGTCATATCACTACAGACATCCAGCTTTCCTCCTACCTAGACCCTGCCCTGGAGAAAGGACCACGAAACGTGCTGCTGTTCCTACAGGAAAAAGTAAGCGAGATCCCATCCCGTCACCCCACTCCCGGGAGGAAAGAGAAGCAAATGCAGCAGATTGCAGCAGTTTTCGGGAGGCAGAGCCATTGGATTTCAGGCCTTTGGTGTTTAAATGCTGCCCTGCCTCTTCTCTAGCAAGCTGCTTCTGTGGGAGAGGGTGCAGGGGCAGAGGAATTTCATCCCCGGAACCGGGACAGATTGTAAAAGCACTATGTGAGAAGTGCATAGGAGGCGTGTGGAGGTAGCGGGAGAGAACTGTCATTAGCCTTCTCAGCTAATTTAGGGGTGAGTTTGTATACCAAACACTAGCTAGGTGAGGTGGTGAGTCAGCTCTGGGCACTGGGGGATTCATGTTCTCAGGCAAATTGGGGGAAGGGAGAAGATGGGTGGGTTTGTATACCAAACACTAACTGGGTGAGGTGGTAAGTCAGCTCTGGGGCTTACCTGAAAAACAAACTGGAGCAGGCCAGACTGGATGGGTTTGGCGCCTGCAGACTCTCCCTTCTCTAGGCCAAACCCCACCCGGCTGCCAGATTAAATGGATGTTCATAAAGCAGAGATCTGATCATACCTTATTGTTTCTAAATTAATCTTAAAAATCCCTTGGCATTTAAAGCCATGCCCTGCCTGGATCCAGCCTCTCTTTGCAGGTCTGTCACAGGTCAGTCCCCTCCGTTTTCCATGGCGTGACGTTCCATCGGCTGATAGCACCCGTTCCTTTGTCCAAGTTGTTTGTCAGGCCGGGAATCTCACCTTTGCCTGTTGGAAGCACCTAGCTCCCTTCCAGTAATTGGGGGTAGGGTAGAATGAAATTTGATGGGAAGAGTAGATGTGTGATTAACCTGGAAGAGTAGGCTGAAGGGAGGTGTGAGGAGCCAGGAGGAGGGTCTCACAGACACATCTAGAGGCAACTGCAACCAACATCCACTCCCCTGTATTTGCTTCTGGGGAGCAAGTTCCCTTTCCCTCGGAAAGAGAACGCGAGCTACTTGAGGATGAGAGTTGCCTGCCTTAGTTTGTCTTGCCGGTACAGCACCTGGCACTAGGTGAATGACACTGACCCCTCTCCTGTTAGAACTTTCTCCTAGTACTCTCAAAGGAAGCCCTCCTTTACCTTCTGCATTTGTCTCCAAGGGCTGAGTAGCTGGAATAGGCCCTAGTATGTTCCGAGCTCCAGAGAAGAGCCCCCTGGGAGCAGAACTAGATGTACTTCAGATGATCCTTTCATTCCAAGTCAAGCTCCAACCCCAAAGTTCAGTGACAGCATTGGGGAATTCCAGAGTCGGCTCTGGCCGCCTTCCTCTTTGGTGTTCTTCCTCTCTCTCCTCCCATCTTCCTCTTGGCTAGTCACATGCTTTACTGGATGACACTTGATGGTTGCCACAGCTCTGCTTGCTCTTAATTTCTTCCTGGTCTGCTGACTGGATCACTGCCTGATCTTCCCCTGGATCTTTGGCTTGATCCTGTCTTGAGGAAGGAAGCAAAAAGAACGACTACGCCCAAGAACACTGAATGGTGCCGTCATCTCTTCCCCTATGTGAAGGTGGCAGACTGGATCAGTTCTCCCCTCAGGTCATCCACCCCATTGCCCGTTGGGAAAGTGTTACCCTGCCCACAAGTCTGAAGAGGCTTCTTTCTCTGCCTCTTTTTTAGCTAAGTATTGAGGATTTCACTGCATATGGTGGCGTGTTTGGCAATAAGCAAGATAGTGCTTTCTCTAACCTGGAGGTAAGTCACCATCCCTTCCCCTGCTTAGCTTCCTTTGTTCACATGGTATCAGATAATTCCTTATCTTCCAGCCTCTCCCCCTCCTCCCCCCCCCTCCCCCCCCAGGACACTCCCGGGAGCCAGTGTTAATGGCTACCTGGTTGACTGGGATTTGGGGAAAGGGAAGACTCTAGGATTTGGGCCCGTTGTGTCTGACGTATGGGGCGGCTTTTGACCTGGACTATGGTGCTCTAGGAGCTGGGCTGGAAATGCCCCAAGTTAGAAAATCTTGTGAGAGAATATAGAGCACTCTGAAATTCACAAAGAACTGTTAGATGATGTAAATGGAGACAGTGGGAGAAGAGACGAAGAGCTTGGGTTTTAAAGGGATGCTGGGAAGTAGATGAGTGACCTAGGGAAGAGGAGTTGTCCCTCTCTTGCCTGATTTTTCATTCCTCAGAATGCTCTGGAATTGGCTCCGTCTTCCTTGATCCTGCCTTCAGTGGACTGGTACGCAGCCAGTACTTTGACCTCTTACCTGAAGGAGAAGTTGGGAGCTAGTCCCCTACACGTAGACCAGGTCACCCTGAGGGAGCTGAAGCTCAACGACACCCTGCCTGCTCTGCTCCTCCTGAGACTGCCATATACCACCAGGTACTTGCCGGCCCGGCCTTTCTGGGACACAGGGAGCTATCTCCAGAGCCTCCGCCTGGGTGTGTGATTGAGATCTTTGCCGAAAACTGCCGAGAGGACAGTAGGGGCCAAGCTCCCGCTCTCCAGGGTCTGTGCCGAGGGGCAGGTGGGCTATTTGGAGCCCACGAAGTGCATGTGCTACGAGCAGACCTCACTGAAGAGCCGAGCTTTGTCTTGAATGGGTCTCGGGCAAAGTTCTCCAACTTGTATCAATCTCTTTTATTAGCTCTACCTTCTTTTATGAGTATATCTCCCTTTGCTTTCTCCACCCAGTCATCCCTCAAATATAAGGTATGTTTCTTTCCACAGACGGTGGGTTTTAGGGCTCATAGAATACTTTTCCCAAAGAAACCTTGAGGAAGTGGGGATTTGTAGGAAGAACGGGAGGCAAAGATAGGATTTAACCTGGTGTAAAACCAGTGAAGCCCTTGCTAGTGTTGGAGTATGGGAAATGAAGCTGGAACAGGGAAACTGAGCCAGCTGCTGGGAAAGAAGGCCTTGAATTATAAGCTGGTAGTTTGTAAGGAAGCCTGAAGCACCATTTCCCAGGATATCTGGGTGTTTGTCTCTGGCCACTGACAGATAAAGGCACTCTCACCCAGGGAACCCAGGCTCTCTCACTCTCTCCAAAGTCCTTTCAGTTCAGATTCTTGCTCTGGGTAGGGACTGGAAAGTAAGGGAGGTCTCTTTCTTTGTTCCCGACAGTTCTGGCTTGATGGCGCCCAAAGAAGTACTCACAGGCAATGGTGAGTTGGGGTACGAGAGCCCCTCCCCAAACCCTCCACCTAGCGTACTAGGAGCTCTTCTGGCTTCTCTGGGCAGTCTTCCCGCAGCCTGCCTGCCAGTGGCAGAGTGCTGGTATTTAGAAATGGGCTGGGCTGGTAATCTTGGCGACCTGGGTTTGAAACCCTGTTCTGCTTGCCTTTGTGGTGTTAGGCAAATGACTCCTTATCTGGGCCTGAATTTGCTCTGGAGAATGAGGGAACTGGATTCAGTGTTCTCTGAAGTCCCTTCAATTCAAAATCTAGGGGCCGGTGAGATGCCCCTCCACGTGCCCCAACATAATTCCAATGGCTTGGGTTATGGGGCCACTCTCCCAGCAGTCTAAGGGACTGTGTCTGTCATGGGTATCGGGTCAGTGTGGGAGAAGGCTCTTGGCAAGCAACCCACTCCCATAAGCAGCGGGTCCCTCTGAACCCTACCTCAAATTTCTGGGAAGTCTGGGGGGCGGAGAGTCGCTGGTGTGCTCTAATTAGTCCTTTCTTTATCTTTCTTACTCTTCTCTCCCTGTCCCTCCCCCCCCCCCAAAAAAAAAAAAAAAAAAAAAGATGAGATTATCGGGCAGGTGATGAGCACACTCAAGGCCGAAGGTGTACCCTACACAGCCATACTGACGGCAGTTAGGCCTTCCCGGGTAAGTCACAGGGTCTACTTCGGTAGAGATGGGAAAAGGGCTTAGACCCCTGAGCCACAAGCCTAAGTAAGCTGGCCGCCCAGCGAGCGTGTGGAGAAATGGAGGCATTTAGGAGGGGTCAGGCATCAGAGTCCCAGGATTTCATTTTGTCAGGAGCATGTAACGTTAAGTCCGGTTTGGTTGGAACTTCAAGTATAAGGACAGGCGACAACGATACTGTATGAGGATGTATTCTGATGGAAGGGGATTTCTTTGATAAAGAGACCTAACTCAGTTTCAGTTGATAAATGACGGACAGAAGCAGCTACACCCAAAGAAAAAACACTGGGAAACGAATGTGAACGATCTGCATTTTTGTTCTTCTTCCCGGGTTTTTTCTACCTTCTGAATCCAATTCTCCCTGTGCAACAAAAGAACTGTTCGGTTCTGCAAACATATACTGTATCTAGGATATACTGCAACATATCCAACATATATAGGACTGCTTGCCATCTAGGGGAGGGGGTGGAGGGAGGGAGGGGAAAAATCGGAACAGAAACGAGTGCAAGGGATAATGTTGTAAAAAAATTACCCTGGCATGGATTCTGTCAATATAAAGTAATTATTAAATAAAAATTTTTTTAAAAAAGTATAAGGACAGGAACAGTGGGAAATCAGGCAAGTTGGGGCTAGATTGTAGAGGGCCTTTGTCCTCTAAGCAGCGGGGAACCATGGAAGGTTTTGAGGACCTAGGGGTGACGAGATCAGAATATTGTTCTTGGGAAGGAGAGTTTGGTAGCTTAGAGAAGGGTGAGACTGAAATTGGGGAGAGCAGTGAGGAAGCCGAGTTGAAAGCATCGTAGAGGGCCTGGGCCACGTCTCAAGATGTAGAAAGGTGGGGACAGATGACAGATGGGAGAAGGCTTCAGGAAGATTGGGGGCCAGAAAGAGGGATCAGAGCTGCTTCTGCTCTGCCCCAAAAACATGGGTCAGAAGGGGGCCTCGGTGGGGGCATTGCGCTGACGGATCTGGTGAGCTTCTGGGCTGCAATGAGTGAATCATCGTGCCTGCTATTGGCTCTCTCAAACAAGGCTTGTTGTTTGCAGGTGGTTCGGGACGTGTCACTGGTGTCTGGGGGTCTGGGGCGGCACCTCCTCGGGGAAGATGAGGGTTCAAAGCCTCTGCCGCCCTCAGCGCCTCTCCTGCCACCGGTGAGCTACAACGATACGGAGCCCCGTATCCTCTTCTGGGCCAAGAACTTCACTGTGACCTATAACAGTGAGTCGCATGACCTGACTCACCTCACCTTTGGATCCTCGACGCTCAACCTGACGGGCTCCAGCTGGAACAGCTCCTTTGCCCAGTAAGGGGGCTAGGATGAAGAGCTCTGGGAGGGGTAGTATCACAGGCACTGGCCTCGAACAGTGAGGGCAGCAGCAGAAGGGAAGGGAAAGAAGGTTGAGTTAGTTGGAAGTTAAGAGTCCCAGGCCTGGCTCTGGAATGAACTCCCCTGCCCCTTGTAGGGAGGAGGGGGACGAGTCGGTGGGGCCCAGGGGCAGGGGGAGGCAGGGAGAAGAGACTGTTTCTGTGTCCCTAGCTAGCTAGCTTTGAGACACGTGAGGAGAGGGCCCTGCCTTCCAGGCCGGAACCTTTCGGGCAGAACCACTCTCTCCGGAGAGCCACCTATTGTAAGGTGGGGGAATCTATTTCCCGAACAAGATAATGAAAAGTAAATGAATCCCAGGACCTGAGAGTTGGAGGAAGGACTCCTCACTGTGGTGTGCCCCATTAGGCCCTTGAAGATCCCCGAGTAGATGAAGGCCTTTCCACTTTGCAGTAACTGTTGGCTAGTGTTTCCTGAAGTAGAGCCTGCATTGGCCTCTTAGAAACTTCTTTTTCTCCTCTCTCCCCCATCCCCAATGGCCAAGTCCTTCCTTCACACAACTGGAATACTGTTCATGTGTGTCCCCTCCCTAAGTCCTCTCTTTTCCAGGCTTAATATTCCTTCGAGTCCCCCTCGGATGTCATCAGCCCGAGGGACCTCCTGGTGGCCCTCCCGGCCCCTCTCTAGCTAATCAGAATTAAGAACATTGGGCAACTTCTAGCTCAGGCCCCACCCTGAGGGATTCTCTCTTCCCCGTTTCTGGTAGCCCGGTCTCGGTGCAGCCATCCAAGGATCTCACATGCTTTTGGGGGCTACCACGGCGTGTGCTACTGGCTCGACACGTATGACCTTGCTGGCTGCCAAAGTCTCCGGGCTTCTTCAGAAAAACTGCTTCCTCTGGGTTTCTTCCTTCTTATGTCTGGTGTTTGTCTGTGATACCTATTTCCGCAAAGCTAGCAACTTGAATTCATCACGGGCAACTAAATGCTCTCTTCCCTTGGGTCCCAGCTTCTGAACCATTTTTATTGTTTACTCTCCCAGAGTAAAGTCATTCCCCTTTCCAGAAAAAAGAATTCAGCGCCCCGTCCCCCCAACCAAAGGTCCTCTCCTTTCTTTTTTCTCTTGATGTCACAAGTCCCCCTTTCGTCATGAGTTTTCATCGCCAGCTTCCATTCATCCCGATGGCTCTTTTCACAGGACCGTGACGCACTCTTATATTCGTCTCCTTTGACCTGAAGATTTCAGTTCCAACTTAACCCAACTAAGTTGGGTTCTCTGTTCATCCGTATTCTTTTCTTCAGAGAAATCCCATTCTTCATCTTCATTGGGAATTACTTCCCTCTTTTTCATCTTCAAAATTCCAGAACTGAGCCTCCTGTCGCTGCTGGGCTGACCCCCCTTCTTCCCTCTAAACCCGTTGAAATACACTTTCCCAAAGCCCAGGTTCCATGGCAGAATGTGGGAAGTTTTCTTTTCCTTCTCAGTCATAAATCGCAGGCTCGAATGGCCAGCTCCCCTCGAGGTTCTCGGCGCTTCTCCCACATCAAAGAGTTCGATCCGTCCTTTATCCAAGGTTGGTTTCTCTACCTTCTGAAGAATGACATCATCGTTCAGGAAAATCCTTGACCGCTCGGCCTTTGGCCAACGGCTGGCTGACCGGAGGGCCCTCTTGCTCTGTCGAGCCCCTGGGCTTAGCTTCTCATCTCTTTTCCAAACTGCCGTCTCCCTCCCTCTCTTTTGATCCAGGAGTCACTATTCCATTCTAACCACAAAATCGCTTTCTTCCTCCTTTGACATTCTTCCTCCCCTGATTCTTGAATTTCCTTGCTATTCTCCCTCCAACTCCAACCCCGCTTCTCTCTATTCTGTTTCTTTGGCATAAGGTATTCAGAGTAATGGCCAAGACATGGGTTTCATCCCACCCAATTTCCATTCTACCCATGAGGTCAGATGTGTCCCTTTGGGGTAGGATCTATAATTCTTAGTGTTTGTTACCCCAGTTTTGGATATTTGACCCCTGGGGTCATGAGCAGACTTCTGTCTCCTTTCTTGGTCGACCTCTTCACCTAGAAAGAGTCTCCAAATGGAGGTCAGGTGGCCAAGTCCATTAATGGTGGCTAATCATTTTTGAAACTGGGCAAGAATCTACCTTCTCACCTACTCACTCCCCTCCAATTGAAAGCTAAAGGTTACAAACCGAGGAGGTGAATCCCATTTCATCTGGAGCCTTCTGGATTAGGCTCGGGCTTTACGCTGACCAGAGTGGCTCGTTATTTTGAAGGTATTTGTCTCTATCGTGTCATTTACTGAACTCCCTAGAGTTCCTTTTGTTCGGGACAGCCCTCTACTTCTCTCGTCCGCTTTCTTCCCTTGGCCTCTTCTTACCCAATTCTGTGTGTGTCTAATGTCTGACCAGTTCGACTGAGAGATTGAGCTGTGGGCCTCTCTCTCCAGTGCCTGCCACATACCCCCTGACTATGTGAGATCAGTTCCCCTAACCTACCTTTCCCTTTCTCTTCAGTGTGTTCTTCCCCTTCATTCAGTCCATCAAGATCTACCAGAACCTCTCCCAGGCTTTGTCCTGTGACACCAGATGATGATGATGATGGTGATGGTTCAGAGGAGACACATGTATCATCTCCCCATCTTTGAATGTAATAATAATTGTTAAGATTTATGTATGATAATTGACATTTATGTAGCATTTACTGTGTCCAGGTACTGTATTAAGTACTTTAAAAATCCTCACAACAACCCTAGGACATAGGCACTATCGTTAGTCCCATTTTCATGGATGAGGAAACGGAGGCAGACGGGTGAAGTGACTTGCTCAGAGTCACATGGCTAGTCAGTGTCTGAGGCTGTATTCAAACTCGGGTGGGTCTTCCCGACTCCGGGCCCGGTGCCCCCAGCTGCCCTCCATCGTTGTTCACGCATACGTTTATCTTTGAGTTTTCTTGTAATTCCTGGGTTTGAGCTTCAGAGTGTCTTTGCAGCACTGATCCTCTCATCAGGAATACTTAGAAGCCCTCATTTTCATTAATCCTCTAGTTCATTTCCTTTTTCCTTCTGAGGCTGCTAATCATTTCACAGCACACAAATACAGAGTGTTGGTAAAGAAACCATCTTGGCTGTGAGCCATCGTAGGTCATTATTTTGTTTTGTTTTTCCCTGGGAAATTGGAAGAGAGGCCTTTGTGGTGGGTTTAACAGCTGTTGGTGGACTGTGGCAGCAAGGAAAGCTGATAAACTGCATTCAGAGAAGCAGGGCAGACTCGGGCCCGGCTCTAGTGGAGCCCATCTGGAAGATGGTGGGCAGACTCGGGCCCGGCTCTAGTGGAGCCCATCTGGAAGATGGTGGGCAGCTTCGGGCACGTTTGAGGAAGCTGGCATATATGCCCAAAGGAGACGGCACTGATAGGGCTTGAGAGGCTAGGACCCGTGGCTTAGAATATGTGAAGGCTGACTTGGAGGAGGAGGATTTGACCTCTACTGCTTGGTTCCAGAGGAGCAGGAGCAGTGGGGAGAAGTCAGGGAGGCAAATTTAGGTTTCCTTCAACAGTGGAAACACAGCCAGTTACTAACCAACCAAGAAGCGGCATGAACTGCCCAGAGAGGTGGCCAGGTGGTTTGTTGGGGGTCTGGAAGCAGAGGCCTCGTTCCCACGTCTCATCTGTGTCATAGTATGGCTTCTTGCTCAGGTTCAGATGGCTTGGCCGGGTAGCCTCAGAGCCCTTTTAATGCAGGGATTCTGGAATTTCTCAGACAACCCAGTGAGCTCATCGTGCCGTGAGAAAGGCTGGACTTCAGAGAAACTAGTGTATGTGACTTGCCCTTAGATTAACATTGTCAAGACCGACAGTCTTAGGAGCTGATCGTGGCAATGGTCTCTACTGCTCCGGGCTACTAGTGATGGCACATGGTACCCACCTTCCGAAGCTGGAGTCAGGGATGAATCAGTGGCAGAAGTTGTTTGGTGGACGGCACTTATTTGTTACAAGACTTGGGTTTTCCCTTTTTGGGGAGAGGGGGACTTAGAATAAATAAATGCTTGTTCATTTAAAAAAAAAAAAAATGTTTTTTAAGAAAATGACCTGTTTGTGTATTGGAGAGTGGTTTTTTTTATGTCTTCAGAGTTGTCCAGCTTAACCCCGTGAGCCTCTCCTGATTGGTCGTAACAGTGGGTGCTTTCCCCGGCCCAGAACTACTAAGGGTAGCTTTCCTGCCCCTCCGAGCTGTTTGACATGTATGTCTCTTGTGCATCCACTTGAAGTTTGGCTTGTGGCTTGAGGTGTTGTTCTAACCCTAATTTCTGCCAGATCGCCGGCTTGGCCAGCAGGTCTTAGCAGATCGTGAGGCCTTGAAGCCTTTGGGTCCATCCAGCAGTGTGGTCATGTGCCTCTGTGCACCGGGTACCTAAGAGTTGAGGTTAATTTTGAGAATGGCCACTTTGTAGGAGAATTTGAGATCTGTCCATCCTCTCTCCCTTTTCGTTGTTTCTCTAGAGATTCACTTTCATTATTAATCATTTTCGAAGAATTTCTCTTTCTTTCTTCCTGCAGGATTTTATTGGTAATTGACAGAAATGCCGATGATTTTTGTGGGTTAATTTTCTGTTCAACTTGGCTGGCATTATTTTAGCCTCTTTTTATCTGACTTTCCTTCATCTGCAAAAAGTGATCATTTAGGTTTCTCTTTGCCTCTGCTTAATCTCTCAAACTTCCTTTTCTTGTCTTATGGTTCTAAGTCATTTTCCTAATAGCAGAGTGAACAGACACCTCTGCCTTCGCCTTGCTCTCGTTGGAAAGGCCTCCAGCCTTTCTCCTTTACATAGAATTTTAGATAGCTACCCCTGGCACAGGGGATGGTGGACTGAAAGTCAAGAAGACCTAAATTCAAATCTGCCCAGATATACTAGCTGTGTGATCCAGGGCAAGTCCCTTAACTTTGGTCTGACCTTCCCCCCCCCCCCCCCCTCACCTCCCCAATTTCCTCATCTGTAAAATGGGGATAGTGATAGCATTCAATGAGATATTTGTAAAGCACTTTGATAAATGCTCTTATTATTGTGGCCAGGACATTTTTTTTCTGAGGCTCCATTGGACTTTAGAAGTTAATTCTTGTAGGTTTACCTCTTGGCAACCGTCTCAGTGTATATTTCTTCACTGTGGTCAAGATTTGCATCCACCCCAGTTTCTGGATTGGGCTTTTGTGCTTGGGTCAGACCGTGCCCCCTCCAGTTCTCAGATATTGTGAACAGGCCCCACTTTGTCCTGGGAAGGGAAGGGGGGGGGGGGCTGAGATGGGACCCACCTTCTGGAATTCTTGGCTTTTGTTGGTCTCTTGACGGCACGGCTTAGGTTTGGGCCTCGGTGGCTCCTCTGAACCCAGACTAGCTTTTGTTCCTTGCTACGACCCGAAGAGGCCCAACCCAGATGACATTTGTGCTGGTGGCAGGAGCCCGCTTGCTCCCTGGTGCTTTGCTTCCCAAACGGTGCCCTAGCTCTGTCTCCTCCTCTCGGTCCATGCTGCTTCCGTGCTTTCTTTCCGTTTACCCTGGATGGAGGAAGTGCACCGCTTTACCCTTTTTTTTTTAGTCATTGGTCCTATTTTTGGAGCTTTATTGGAGTGGCAGTAATGTTCACGGGGTTTTCTTGGAACAAGATCACGGGGCCAGTGGGTGTTAGAGCTATGACTTGAGAGTTTTGAAGGCCGGTCCAAGCCCCGGCTCCGTTCTCAACTTGCTTGACTGAATCCCTGCCCAGAAGTTAAGAACTGTTCAAAACCCTTTAGTCTCAGTGGTACTGAATGCTTTGGTGCTAGGGGTACTCTTTGATAGCTAAGGCCGGTAAAGCTAAGCAGCCCTTCCTTTCCTGTTTCCCAGGCTTGTTCTGACATATGAGAAGGTCTTCGGTTCACATCTGACCTTCAAGTAAGTGCCGAGAGTGGAGGCGGGGGGTGGGTGGGAGGTGGGGGAAGAAAGCTTTGGCCAATCTCCCCTCATCATCTGACTTTGTCTCCCAGGTTTATCCTGAGAAATCATTACTACCCCGTTTCAGCCCGAAGCTGGTTCACCATGGATCGACTAGAGATCCACACCAACAACTCATCTGTTGTCTTCAATTCCTCACATATCACGGCGCCTAGTATCTATTCCTTCCACTGCCAGTCCGTCAGCAATGACCGCTCAAAGGATGGGCTCCTAATGTCCTCTCCTTCCTCTGCCTGGCGGGTGAATCTCCAGAATTTCCAGGTAGGATGAGGGACACAGCCGGTGCAGTCCAGTTTTAGGGCTTGGGAGGAAAAGCTAGAGGGGAAAGGCTCAGGAACACAAAGGGAAGGATCGGTGAAAAGGGCCCTCTTCTCATCACAAACTGAAACAAGGAGAAGGAGATTGGGGAGGGTGATGAGGGGATTTGCAGTGTGGAATTAAGGAGTGTAAGTAAGCTTACAAATGGCATCCGTTTTCTTCTTAAAACGATGCATGAGGTCCTGTGCTAAGGGCTGGCAGGTGGGAAGGATGCTGAAAGTGAGTGGGTTGAGGAAGAATAAAAGGATTGCTGTTCAGTCGCGAGGGCCCAATTGAAACTAGGGAACATCAAAATAAAGTAAACCCAACATTCTTGGGATCGGGGAGTAGGTAGGGGCTGGGCTGGAAGGGTGGGGTTCCCAGGATCGGAATTTGGAAAGCCAGATATAGCCACAGCACAAGGAAGGGGCGAGAGATTTAAGGATGTTAAGCTGAATGACTGAGGGTGGAAAGTAAGAGCAGAAGTAGATGGTGACGGCAGGGAGGAGTGGAATGACTGCGACTGAGTTGAGATCAAGAATAGATAAAGGGAGAAGGTGGAAGGTACAAAAAGAGGACTAGAGACAGAAATTTGAGTCCTGGCTCATAGAAGTAGAACATTCACTGTGACATCCAGGTTATGACCGTGGGTGTGTGTGGAGTAGGCTGTCACAGGATGGAACGAGCGTGTTATCACAGGAGTGAAGTTGTATGAAGACGAACGTGGTCAGAGGTTGGGGTGGCGAGAAAGACTGAACTTGGGCAAGAAGTGGGGTGGGGTGGGGTGGAGGAGGGTGGAATATCTTTGTGGAGAACCTCCAAAGGAGAGAGATTGGTAAATGATGAGCACAGCAGCACAGAATTTGGCTGAGAGCAAGGAGGATTCACCTCCTTCCCGACCGCACTCCGTCTTTTACATAAGGGGACGAAGCCACAAATGTCTCCGTTAAGATACTCGGCGATATAAAACCTCTCCGGTCCTTGGGGCCGCTCACCTTCCCCCCCATCGTGTTGGCCACAAACTTCCCAGCACCTGCTCCAGAAAGGACCCTGAGCTCCCCCAGTTCCCTTTGGATGCTATAGCCCTGGGCCATGCCCAGCGGTTGAGTTTCTCACCTCAATTTTCTTTCTTCCCTTCAAGATTCAAGCCTTCAACTTATCAGGTGGAAACTTCTCCTATGCCAGTGACTGCGCTGGCTTCTTCTCCCCTGGCATCTGGATGGGGCTGGTCTCCTCCATCATCATGCTTTTCACCTTCACCTACGGGCTGCACATGATCCTTAACCTCAAAACCATGGATCGATTTGATGACCACAAGGGCAGCACTCTCTCAGTGCCCCTGATGGAGTGACCCTCCCAATCCCATGCGGGGAGGGGGACCAGAAGTGTTGGAGGTAGATTCATGTGACTTTGCCTCCTGTCTTTGGAAGGGCTGCCAAGCTACTACTACTCATTTGTGCTTCCTCAGTAGCTAGGCCTCCGTGTACCTGTTTCCTCTTGCTTCCACCCCCCATTAACCCAGAGCTTGTCGTTTCCTTTCCCTACCCCGTCTGTGATATCAAAAAGCACTGCCAGCCTCTGACAAATAGCCCCAGTGAAAACCAGGAGGCTGGAGTTTAGCTCTGCCTCCGAGAGATGGCTTGAGGCGGCACGTTCCTGTTGGGAAGCTCATCTCTGTGGTGCGGGAGGCGGAAGGCAGCAGCCACCCTTTGTCCCCCTGGTCCAACAAGGTGTATACATTCATTCCCTATATAGAAATCACTTATTTCAAAGGGGAAAGGAGTAGCTGGGACCACTTTCTTCCTGCTGACTGTCTAACCTTATTTATTTTCCCTAGATCCCCACCCTCAGGTCTAGCTACTTTATTGTGTGAAATGTATTCTGGGAATTAGATAAAATGTAGCCCTGAGATTAGAAGGGAGTTCTAGGTGGGGAGGGGGTTTGGACTTGAAACTTGGTCATTTGTCTTGTTTGCTTCCTGTTTTTATTTTTCGGTGATGCTAAAGTTGGATGTGATTAAAAAATTGAAATAAAATTTTAAAGCCTCCATGACAGTGTTGTCCATTTGTATTATGTGGCTTTGCTTCGAGAGGAGAGAGATTCTTTGTCTTAGGGATTGACGGGGACTTCGCCAGTGTGTCGTGGGTGGTGGTGGTTCAGTCCTGTCTGACTCTTTGTGATCCCATTTGGGGTTTTCTTTCTTTTTTTTTTTTAATTAAAGTTTTTGATTTTCAAAATAAATACATGCATAATTTTCAACAAGCACCCTTACAAAACCTTGTGCTTTAATTTTTTCCTTCCTTTCTCCCACCCCCTCCCCCAGACGGCAAGTAATCCAATATATGTTAAACATGGGCCATTCCTCTATACATATTTCCATAATTGTCATGCTGCACAAGAAAAATCAGATCAAAATGAGGAAGAAAACAAAAAGAAAGCAGATGACAAAAAAGAGTGAAAATACTATATTGTGGTCCGTACTCTGTTCCCACAGTCCTTTCTTTGGGTGCAGATGGCTCTCTTCATCACAAAACCATTGGAACTGGCCTGAATCATCTGTTGTTGAGAAGAGCCATCCATATCCGTCAGAACTGATCATCGTATAGTCTTGTTGCCGTGTACAATGATCTCCTGGTTCTGCTCATTTCACTCAGCGTTAGTTCATGCAAGTCTCTCCAGGCCTCTCTGAAATCATCCTGCTGATCGTTTCTTACAGAACAATAATATTCCATGGCATTCAAAAACCACAACTTATTCCATCCAATGGATGGGAATCCACTCAGTTTCCAGTTTCTGGCTACTACAAAGAGGGCTGCCACAAACATTTTTACACATACGGGTCCCTTTCCCTCCTTTAAGCTCTCTTTGGGATATAAGCCCAGTAGAAACACTGCTGGATCAAAGGGTATGTACAGTTTGATAGCCCTTTAGGCATAGTTCCAAATTGCTCTCTAGAATGGTTGAATCAGTTCACACTCCACCAATAGATCAGTGTCCCAGTTTTCCCACATCCCCTCCAACGTTCATTAACTTCTGTCATCTTAGCCAATCTGACAGATGTGTGGTGGTATCTCAGAGTTGTCTTAATTTGCATTTCTCTGGTGGATAGTGATTTAGAGCACCTTTTCATGTGACTAGAAATGGATTTAACTTCATCACCTGAAAAGTGTTCATGTCCCTTGACCATTTAGCAATTGGGGAATGGCTTAAATATTTACAAATTTCAGTCAATTGTCTATATAGTTTAGAAATGAGAACCCTTGACTGTAAAAAATGTTTTCCCAGTTTAACTGCTTCCCATTTGGGGTTTTCTTGACACAGTTCTTGGAGTGGTTTGTCATTTCCTTCTCCAATTCGTGTCACGGATGAGGAACTGATACAAACAAGGTTAAGTGACCTGCCCAGGGTCACAAAGCTTGTGTCGGAGGCTGGATTTGTTATCTTCCTGTTTCCAAGCCCAGTACTTGGAAAGCTTACTGCATCACCTGGCTGCCCACTGAATTATGGGAGCAGAGCCCAAACCTGGGTTCTCAACCTGGGGTCCCTGATAAAATTCAGGGAATCCTTCAAAATTGGATGGGATTTAAAAAAAAAAAAACAAAAAACCATAAGGCCAGAATTGGTTTCCTTTGCAATGCTTTGTGCATTTAAAAAACATGATTCTGAGAAGGGGTCCGTGATACAAAGATGGAGAATCTGTGGGCTGAATGAATGATGGTCCAAACGTCATCTCTCCTAGTCTTGGGAAGAGAAGGCAAATAGTTCGTTGGTGGGGTAACAGATGAGCACCAGGGGTCTGGGCACAGAGGAAGGAAGCTTTCGTAGCCCTCCGAGGCTATCTTGGGCTGGTTGGTCCGCAGCCCCGGCCGAGACTAGATTTGTCCCTTAGAGATTTGGGGGGACGGGATGAGAAAAGACAAAGCTGAGTCATGGAGGGTGTGGGGTGCTGAAGATAGCGGCTGTAACCTCTCCTGCAGAGAGAGAGCTGAGGATTCTGTGAACATGCCCCACCCAGGCCTTGAGCATCCTCCCTCCCCCTCTCTGGCACCTGCGCCCAGGAACCCCCGCGCCCCCTATTTGCTGGCAGTGGTGGGGACTGGGGCGCTTTCGTTAGTCCTACTCGACAGCCTGCTTGGAGGGGGGGGTCTCTTCGTCCAAAGCGCCCCTCAGCCTCACTATCCCCATAACGGTTCCTCCGTTCAGATTCCCCCTCCAGAGAACAGCCCCTCCCCACAGCATCCCCGTGGGTTGGAAGATGCGGGAAGATGCGGGAAGGGGCGCGGATGAATCCCTCTCTTGGTCTCTTCACGGGTCCCCGGACCTCTCGCCCCTCCCCTCCCCCTCCCCAGAAATGAAGCAATGCCCAAAGCGGGACCAGGTGTCTCGTAGCCCCTGACCCGGGCATCCTGGAAACCCGCCGGCCGAGTCTGGAATCAGGCGTGGTCTACGGGGCGATAGGGCGGTGTCGCGAGCGCGGAAGAGCCGGGACTCTTTGGGACGGCGGAGGGAACTGGTGGAAAGGCGGTGCTGAGCCCGCCATCTTTGGTCCATTTCAGCGGCAGCGGCGGCGGGAGCGGTAGCAGCGGCGGGAGCGACGGCGAAGCCGAAAAGCAAAGCCCAGCTGAGCCCGGCCGAGCGGAGTCATGGACGAGGAATACGATGTGATCGTGTTGGGCACGGGCCTTACGGTGAGTCGGGGGACGCCGGGAGGCCGGGATCGGGACTGGGACGGACGCCGCACCTCCGAGGAGACCCGATGGGAATGCAGCACCCCGCCCCCGCTCCCTCTCAAGCTCCAAGGCCCCTCCTTTCTTCCCCCCTCCCCAAAAAAGAGCCTCTCCCTACCCCCCAAAGACCAGACTCTCTTCGCCAAAGGCTGACCCCTCCCAAAAGAAAATTAGGTCCTTTCTCCCACCCCCCACGAGACAAGCCCCTGAAAGTGGAACCTCTCCCCACCCTTCCAACCCATTCACATCATGACCTTTCTTCTGCGCTGTGATCCTGTGATCCCGATATGCCTTCCTCCAAGTCTCGAGTCTCTCCGTATCCCCCAAGCCAGGACTACTTTACTTCACACCCTCCCGGGGCCAACCCTAAGGTTCACGGCTAGTCCCTTCCTCAACCTTCCCCCCATTTTCTTGGAGCATTGGCCCCAGCCCTACCCACAAGACCACAGTGTCTGGATCTCATCACCACAACTCTGTGGTATCGATGATAAGGGAATCAAACCCTCTGACAGTAGTGGTTGGAAGCTTCTAACCCGTTATCCTGCTACAGGGTAGGGGACTTAAGTGATTCCACCCACTTTCCCTTCCTCTCGATGTGGGGGGGGATGAGACAGGACAGACAGGGTGTGCTCATTACCCCTGTAATGGATGCATACTGGATGTAGGTTGAGTCCATCAGACATGTAATAGCTGTGTGGACCCTGGGTAGTCATTTTAATCTCTCTTTTGATTCATTAGTTTACTCATCTGTAAAATGAGTACCTCCCAGCTCTAAATGTAATCGCTTACAAGATGGTGGCCCGAGGGCAGGGTTGCTTTGCCTCTTCTACATCAATTAGCCGGAATTGTGGGAAGGTACCTGAGCCTGAGAAATGGAGTTCTCCCTGTCCCTCAGGACTGGGAAGAGGCCTAGGATAGGGCCCTTGTAAATAGCCTTTCTCTGCTTCCGATTGCACCTGTGGTAGCTGTTTGCCGACATTCTTATTACTTCCTGAAATCGGATGTCAGGGACAGGTGAAGGGCGGGGGCTGTTTCTCCGAGGCTTGTCATCCCCTAGGAGCCCAAATGGCCGGCCCCTAAAAGCTGCGCCATGAAGACCGTATAGGCATGGAAACCTACCTCTCCAACCTTTTGTGTGTCTGGTTGGGGGAAGGGGAGGGGCTTTCTACTGCTCCTCCTTCTCTCTCTTCCCCCCCTCCCCCCCCCCAAGGTAAAAGAATAGGCATGCTAAGAATTCTATGCTGGCCTTGGGAGAGAGCAAATTCACAATTCTTTTTTCCCTTTCCTCGTCGGTCTCCCCCCTCCAGGAGTGTATTCTCTCCGGCATCATGTCTGTGAATGGGAAGAAGGTGTTGCACATGGATCGGAATCCTTACTATGGGGGTGAAAGCTCCTCCATCACACCCCTGGAAGAGGTGAGGTGACTTGCTCCATTTTTCCCAGACTCCATTGCCCACCTCTTTATAGGCTGACTTCCACAGTCTGATCAGCTCTTTAAAGTTCCTATGGGACAGTCTTGGAGGTGAGGCCGACATTGAATCCTCCCTTTTTCTTCTCTCTCTGCCTGCAGTTGTTCAAACGGTTTGACCTATCCGAAGGGCCTCCTGAAAGCTTGGGCAGAGGCCGAGACTGGAATGTTGACTTGATCCCCAAATTCCTCATGGCCAATGGTGAGTGGGAGGATGTAGCTGGTGGTAGATGATGTAGGTAGGATGGGAAGGATGCATTTGAGGAGGATCAGGGACAGACAAGTCAGTGGGGAAGGGCCATACTTATGGAGATGTCTCTTTTCCTCTTCCCATACTACTACAGGCCAGTTGGTGAAGATGTTGCTGTACACAGAAGTGACTCGTTACCTAGACTTTAAAGTCGTAGAAGGAAGCTTTGTCTACAAGGGGGGCAAGATCTACAAGGTGCCATCTACTGAGACTGAGGCCCTGGCCTCCAGTAAGTGTCTCTACTCCTTTTCATCTCAGCTGTCAGGGCTGAAGGGGAGAATGTCATGTCCCAGAGAGCTCTAAGACTGATTGATCTCATGATACAGATGAGGGGAAAGTGACTTGTCCGGGACACTGGGGAAAAGGCTATACCAGGGGGTCACAGGTGTACAGGTAGGCAGAGCTTGCCCATTGACAGAACTTGGGTTTCAATGTGCATGCTTTCCAAAGAGGTTAGGCGAGCAGTGTCAGAAGTGGGAAAGTTGAATTCAACAAGCATTTATAAACTACCTATTTTGTATTAAGCATGGAAGAAAAGTTGGGAAGGCAAATGAAACCATTTCTGCCCTTATGGAGCTGAAATTCTGGCAGAGAGGAAAATGTGTACTTATATAAATGTATATAAAACAAATATGAGGGAATTTAGAGAGGAGGACTGGTCATTATTAATTGGGGCGATCAGGAAAGGTTTCATGCACATAATGTGGAAAGGCTCAGGGATAGAAGATGTGGCAGTGAAGAGACCAGTTTGGAGTTCTCGGCCTTGTTAGTTAATTGATGAGGTAAGGTAGGTTGAGGCCAAGCTGAGTGGGAATTTAAAGCCAAACTTTTGCACAGCCATAACAGTTTTGAGTAGGGAAATAATACGATCAGACCTTGGTTGAGATCATTTTAGCCAAGAAACTGCTTAGGAAACCATAGTCCAGATAGTGCAGGTGAGACAATGAGAGCCTGGATGTGAGAGGTGTTTTGGAGGTAGAAACAAAGATTAGGCAAGGCATACCTTGTTAGGGTGATGGGGATATAGAGTTGGGGATAATGTTGATTTTGAAGACTGGAAAGATAATAGTGCCCCGAACCAAAACACAAACGAAAAAGGAATTTCAGAGAGGGGGATGCAGGTCTAAGGGCAATTCCAAGGGGATGAGGGTTCCAGAGGACCTGATGAAAGGGTAAGATAAGGGTTAGAGTTAGAGTTGATTTGATTATCAATTCAAGATTCTGGCTCTGCATCGAAGAGTCAAAGCAGGGACTCGGTAGCCTTGGGAGCCAGTTTGTCATAGAAGAACAAAGTGTGTTGTAGGTACTCAACGCTAATCTTCAGCTCTGCCTAACATTAGGATTCACTCCAGTGCTGAGTAGACTAATTCCCATGGTAGTGGGAAAGGGTAGGATCTTTAAATTAGGAAACTGAGGCCCAGAAGTCATACCGTGACTAGAACACGAGTAGATCTAGTCTACTGTTTTGTCTTTTTATCTTGAGTTCATTCGTAGTTTCTGCCCCCTACTCACCTCTAGGGGAAGGAAATGGGTTGGTAAAAAAAAAAAAAAAAAAAACCTCCTTTCTCTCTTAGACTTGATGGGCATGTTTGAGAAACGCCGATTTAGAAAGTTCCTGGTGTTCGTGGCAAACTTCGATGAGAACGACCCCAAGAGCTTTGAGGGTGTTGATCCTCAGACCACAACCATGCGCGATGTGTATAAAAAATTTGATTTGGGCCAAGATGTTATTGACTTCACTGGCCACGCTCTGGCACTCTATCGAACTGACGAGTAAGGCATCCCTCCATTTTCCTCCTAGCCCTTTGCTTGATCTTGAATGGTAGTAGTTCAAGGGCCTTTCCTTTAACTGGCTGTGCTCTAGCCCTGTCCCACAACTTTTTTGTTTATTAAACAAACTTCCTCTTTTCCTTCTTTGCTTCTCATTTTTAGCTACTTGGACCAGCCTTGTCTTGAGACCATCAACCGCATCAAACTCTACAGTGAGTCTCTGGCTCGGTATGGGAAGAGCCCATACTTATATCCTCTCTACGGCCTGGGTGAACTACCCCAGGGATTTGCAAGGTGAGGGGGGGAAGGGGAATTCAAGCAGAGGTTGGGGGGGGAGAGAAACAATAGGCATGTGAAGGGAATTCTCCAATTTTGCTATTGTTGTTTTTATTGTTATCAGGCTATTTTCCAGCTGGAGAAATCTGAGGCTTAACAAAGTATGGCAGTATAGTGATTACTCAGCCAAGGTTACCATCCCTGAGCCTAGGATGATCTTTTATTGCAATCTTTTGGCTCTGTTCTCAATATCCAAAACCTTGCAATGAGGAAATAAAATGATCACCCGGTGCAGATGATATGATGATATACTTAGAGAATCCTACTGGAAACAATTCGCAGCTTTAGCAGAGTTGCAGGATATAAAATAAACCCACACAAATCATCAGCATTTCCATGTATTACTGACAAAGCCCATCAGCAAGAGATGGAAAGAGAAATTTCATTTAAAATTATTGTAGACAAAATAAAATACGTGGGGGGTCTACTTGCCAAGACAAGCCCCAGAACCTATTTGAACGCAATTACAAAACACTTCTCACACAAATAAAATAAGATCTAAACAATTGGAAATACATCAAATGCTCGTGGCTAGGCTAATATATTAAAAATGACAGTTCTGCCTGAATTGGTCTACTTGTTGAGTGCCATACCAATCAGAATGCCAAAACATTATTTTATAGAACTAGAAAAAAATAACAAAGTTTACCTGGAAGAACAAAAGGTCAAGAATATCGAGGGAATTAATGAAAAAAAAAAATACATAGGATGGTGGCTTAGCAGTTTGAAACCTAAAACTATAGTGTAAAGCAGCAGTAATCAAAACCCATTTGGTACTGGCTAAGAAATAGAGTGACAGATCAGTGGACTATATTAGATACACATGACACAATAATCGAGGCCTGTAGCAGTCTAGGATTTGAATACCCAAAGCCTTGCTTCAATGCTACTTTGAGGGCTCTTCACATTTCACGGTTTACAATTCAGACTTTGGTTCATGTGAATGGGTGTGAGAGAAGTTAACACATGAAAATATAGCCCTGTTAAAAAACCAAACCAAACCAAAAAGCATAACTACCCCTCAAAACCAGAATGGGCATTATTGATTTTTTTCCTATATTAGTCGGGGAACATGAGCACAAAAGTCATGATGTGGTTAAACCCAAGTCACACCCTTAGACTGACAACTCAAGTCTTTGGACCAGCCTAAGGGGGTGAGAATTTCTCACCATTGGTACCCCCTTCCCACCTCAGATTGAGCGCCATCTATGGTGGGACATACATGCTGAACAAGCCTGTGGATGACATCATCATGGAGAATGGAAAGGTGGTAGGGGTGAAGTCAGAAGGGGAGGTAAGCTAAACTATTCTTCTAAAGATCTCTCCCATGGTAGTCAAAGGCCAAAAGTGGTTTTGACAAGTTTGAAGTGATGGGTGGTAGGTATTTCTAGAGGTTCTGTATGGTACATTCAGCTGCACTTAGTCTTGGGTCCAAAGCTGATTTCAGGTTTTTTTCCCCTTGGGACAGCAGGTTTCTTTGGTTTTCATGACAGCAACAGTTCTAGGTTCTGACTGATTGGGGAGAGATAAGGAAGCCACTGAACTGAACCTGGGCCAATAAGAATAAACCGGGATATCAAGTTACCTGCCCACATGGAGTTTCTAATTCTCCTCCAACTGTTTTTGTGAAAACAATTGATCAGTTAGAGAACAGATGGTATCCGTCTTCACATGTGCATTTTGCTCCAAGGGTTTACCGTTTCTCTTGTCAACAACTAGTTTTCTTAATCTGTTAGGGCTAGAGATGACTACTGAGGTCAAAAGCATAGGTTTGCTTCTTCTCCGGCTTAATGAGGCTATTTAACCCCATATAATCTGGCTGCATCAAGTCCTTGGCCTATGAGAAAAATGTAGTTGAATATGGATCACTTCTCAGCCTTTCTGCTAAGATCAAATGTAGTCGATTATGGGAACAACTCAGTGAAGGTAGCTATCTACTACTGCTGGAGACCCAGCTCAACGGGTCAGGGTGCTGCTGTTCCCTCTTTCCCAGGTGGCCCGTTGTAAGCAGCTGATCTGTGACCCCAGCTACATCCCTGACCGGGTTCGAAAGGCTGGCCAGGTCATCCGAGTCATCTGTATCCTCAGCCACCCCATCAAGAACACCAATGATGCCAACTCCTGCCAAATCATCATTCCCCAGAATCAGGTCAACAGGAAATCAGGTGAGCGGTGCTGGCATGAGTGAGGATTTGTAGCTGTTTCCTTTTAGCTGGATCCCTCATACTTTCTTTGGATCCGATTTCCCCCTCAGGGATCTTTCACTTGCCTCATGGGGAAGATAGTCAACCTTACCAGACTCATGTAACAGATAGGGACAATCAACTATTGGTTATCAATTGAATACATATGGACTGGTTGAATCCCGAGAGCTGTAACTCTGGCTGCCAGGGAATATATGTTTAAATGAGGGGGGGTTTTGGTTTGTTTTGGCTTTTTTTCCCCCGAGGCAATTGGGGTTAAGTGACTTGCCCAGGGTCACACAGCTAGGAAGTGTTAAGTGTCTGAGGCCAGATTTGAACTAAGATCCTCTGACTTCAGGGCTGGTGCTCTAGTCACTGCACAACCTAACTGCCCCTTAAATATGAGGACACCCCCCCCTCCCCCATAGCTAATCTTCTGCCTTATCGTATCCATACAGAAAGTTGTATGGAACAGGGTTGTAAAATTCTAAGTAACTGTCCATGGAGAGTAAGAGGACTGATTCCTATTAACTCACTTTTCTTCTCTAAGACATCTATGTGTGCATGATCTCCTATGCCCATAACGTGGCCGCCCAGGGAAAGTACATTGCTATTGTCAGCACCACAGTGGAGACGGCCGAGCCCGAGAAGGAGATCGAGCCGGCGCTGGAGCTGTTGGAGCCCATCGACCAAAAGTGAGAGGCTGGGGTGACTGATGGGAGGTACCAAGGGAGCGGGTCTCTGTTTTACAAAGTCTTCATCTCCTTTCTTGTAACCAAGACTGTGCCAGAGTGTGAGGGACCAGGGAAATAGGATTGGGGGGGGGGGGAGAGAGTTTGAGGAGTCCTAGAAATATATTGGCTGGGGAGGAAAGATGAACCCTCCCTCCTCTGCTCCTTAGGTTCGTGGCCATCAGCGACTTGTATGAACCAACCGACAATGGACTGGAAAGCCAGGTAATAACCTGCCAGATTGATGCTCCCCTTAGGGAGGTGGGGATTATCCAGTCCCAGACTGACAAGGTGGGGAGGGTATAATGTGGAGATGGTGGGGCTTCTCTTATCCTCTGAGTATGGCTACCTCTAGGTATTCTGTTCCTGTTCTTACGATGCCACCACTCACTTTGAGACAACCTGCAATGACATCAAAGATATTTACAAGCGCATGGCGGGGACAGACTTTGACTTTGAAAACATGAAGCGCAAACAGAATGATGTCTTCGGAGAGGATGAGCAGTGATGGCAGGAAGTAATTCCCTCCCCTTAGGGCCCTCACCACCTTCTCCTGCCTCCCTCAGCACCAAGTTTCCTTTTCTCCCTTTCTATTTTTTTTTTTTTTCTACTTTGGGGCTCACGGGGAAGGTTTGGATGGGCCACCTGAGTCAGCCACATGCCCCTGCTTGCCCTCTTACTCCCTCCTCTGCACCTTCCTATTAGGACCCCTTCGAATTCATTCCATTTGTTGACCAAACCCTAGCCTAGCAGTGAAAGATTGGCGATTGGGGTACCTTTCTTCTCCCTGCCCCTACCCTAGGGAGTCTGGGAGACCTCTCCCGTGTTCTCCAGGATTTGTGGCTTCTCTCTCTCTCCCTCTCTCACAATGTCATGTTTCTGTGCTCTGCTTTATCCCTACGGTCACTCCCCCCCCCCCTTCCCCAAACTCCTGGCCTCTATGGTGCTTTTTCTTTGGGGGGGAGGGGGGGTTAGAGAATGAAAGATGGAAGCAGACTTTTCCCTCCCGTGTCTCAGGTGTCTCTCCTTGTGCTTCTCTTCTCCCATGAACACGCCTAAACTCGCTGCCTCTAACAGCTAATCAGTTATCCTTTGTCTCGACTGTGCTGGGCTGGAATACAAGGGGGTTGGGAGGGATGGGACATCAAGTTGCTGCTGTATTTCCAGCCCTTTCTCCCTTAATTTATTTTAACTTATTAATATTACTTTCCGTAGTGATTCTCCCCCCCTCCCTACCCCCCCACCCTCTCAGGGTGCAGGAGAAGGAAGAAGAAAGGTAGTTCCCCGCCCCGCCCCGGCCTGTCCGTGCTGTATTACTCTGC
The DNA here is from genome assembly GCF_016432865.1 of Antechinus flavipes. NCBI lineage: Eukaryota > Metazoa > Chordata > Mammalia > Dasyuromorphia > Dasyuridae > Antechinus > Antechinus flavipes. Next base: position 6,579,957 of record NC_067404.1, read on the forward strand.
CCCTTGTAGGTGGGAGATGGAGTCCCTTCCCCGCCCCCGCCCCGGCCGTGACCACGCGCCGCGGGGAGGGGCAGCCAGCCAGCCAGGACTTCCGAGAGGTTTTCTGAGGGAAAGTTTACAAAAAGAGGTGGGGAAAGGGACCAAACTCCTGCCATGGCCTGCCCCCTCCCCCGCCCTTCCCCCCACCCCCCACAGCCAGTGGGGGGCGGGACCAAATGTCGACAAGTGACTGTGTGTGACTCCCGCTTACTGTGTATCGGACAGGAGAAATAAGTTCCCAATAAAGCCTGTTGAAAAGTTCCCAATGTTTGCTGCCGTTATTGTGGGGAGAAGGGCGGAAAGGGAGGGTCTCGCCCGCGTTTCGTCACGTGCTACGCTCCCGCTGTTCACGTGATGCGGGACGCGCCATCTTTGTGACGTCATCACGGGCCTTTAGGCCGCTGCCCTCGGAAATCCAAACAGCTTTTTCCGCTGCCTATCCCAGAAGGCCGCAGACCGTCAGCTACCATGGCTGACTACAAGGGTGCTGCTAGTGAGGCGAGCCGCGCCATGCATCTGATAAAGAAGCGGCAGAAACTGCGGGAACAGATTGAACAGATGAAGCAGCGGATAGCTGAGGTGAGAGGGAGGGGGAAAAAAAAAAAAGACACGGGGAAAAGGGAAGCTCCCAGTCCCAGCACATGCGCGCTGGCCGCTCTGCGAATCCTTTCGGGGCGGAAGCGCTGCGGCCCGCTGGGTTTGCGCATGCGTGACGTGAGCCACCTTCTGGAGAAGGGAGACCTGTTCTCTCAGCGCGGCCATCGCTTCGCGGCTCCCCGCTCCCGTCGCGCGCCCGGGCCCGGGGCTAAGGACGCGTTATGAGTGCCGAACGTAACCCTCCTTTCTTCCGTGCTACGGCAAGTGCCGAACACTAACCAGAGTTGGAGCCGTAGCTTGTGGGACCGAACCAAGTGAAAGGGTCTTTGGGATGAGATCGTGTTGGCTTGTGGTGTTGGAAGCCTGGAGAGGGCCCAGCCCCCCGGCTTCGATCGCACTTGGATGGCCCTGACGCCGGCACGCGTGGCCGCCAGGTGGCAGCAGAGAGCTCTGCCAGGCTCCTCGTAAACCTAAAGTGCCATATGATTGCCCGTCCTTTTTATCCTCTCCCTTGGCTCATGGAGTTCTTCCTCCTGGATCCAGGACACCTGGCCCCGTAATTATTCCGCTTGGTTGTCCGAGGACTTGTCCACTGGGCTGGGATTAGGGCACTGCATTTCTAGGGCTCCTGGTAGTCGGGAGAGGCTCCCAGATGTTCTGGCGTCCCCTCCAGGGAACGTAGTCCGGGCGTCTGGAAGTAACCCTTGGCTCTTTGGAGCTCTGGTTTTCATTCTCTCTGCTTTCCCTTTGGGTCGTGATTTGACTAATATTCTATTTCTACTGTATTTGGAGATACCCTTAATGCCAGAACTAGGAAAATGTATCCTTTGTAGAGCATATATCTACCATGCTGTATCGTATCGTGGAGGTTCAGAAGAGACCCCAAGGGTGGGGGGAGGGGTCACAGATCTCTGTTGGCCCTGAAAGTGGGACAGCGAGGGGGTGCGGTGGGCTAGAGCACCAGCCCAGAAGTCAGGAGGACCCGAGTTCAAATGTGACCTCAGACACTTAACACTTCCTGGTTGTGTGACCCTGGGCAAGTCACTTAACCCCAAGTGCCTCAGCAAAAAAATTTTTTAAAAGAATTTGCAGGCCTGAACCCAAATCCAAGTCAAGGGGCAAAGTTTATTGTAATTGTAACATTAATTGAAGCAGCTAAGTACCCAAAAGAGTTAGCAAAGGAGAAAATAGGATACAGCACGGTAGATATCTGCTTTCACAGGAACCCTGAGCCTCCCAGCTCTTGCTCAGATAAGAACTCCCCCTAGACATTTCAGGAAGGCATCTCTCCAAGGGTGGGTTACCAACTTCATGATCCATTAGGCAATCAAATTCAAAACTCACAAGTATAGCAGATTTTATCTCTAATAGCACAGTTTAGGGCTAGATCCATTATTTTTAAAAGTTTACCAAGACACACACACATAGCAGATTTTGTTTAACATGTTTTATATGTTTAAAACTTATCCTGGTGCAAAGGATAAATCATTAAACAAATTTATAGATTCTGAGTAAACCCATTCCTTTTTTAGGAACTAGACATTCTGAACAGGCTCATTTCTCAGGGCTGATCACCTTGCTTATCCTGATGGTTAAAAAAACCCCAAAGACTGGCAAGCTTACAAATTAAGGGGAGTTGACAGAGACCCCAGGGAAGAGGCTGAGCTTGCTGTTGCCCACCCCAAGTATTCTGGGTATTTTCATGGACTGTGCTGTTTGATCTCCCCCCACTCTGTGAAGGGGGAAAGGTGTTGCATACCTCGTACTGATAAGGCTTTCACTTCATCCCTCTTGTTCCCCACACAGGAATGACTAATTTTGGGTCGAACATGACAATAACTCCAAATAACAGTTTTTAGAATTTTAGAATTTTTCCTAATAGCCAAAAAGTCTTTCTCTTAAATCAGTTTCCCTTTTGTTTTAGGGAGAAAACAAAACAATTCTTCAAACTGAGATAGAACCGATTTTTAAATCGACTTCACTTTAGTTCATGAGGTTCCCCAAATTCTAATTAAATGTTCCAGACAAACTGAATTGCCATTTGGTTATTTTCCAATTCACACAAGCCATTTCTGTTTTGGGAGCCAGGAAAAGGGTTAAGGTGCCCGTTTTTACTGACATGGCCCTCAGAAGTCTGACTCCAGATAACTCAAAAGCAGGCTCTTTGTTGCCAGTCTTTAAAGTAGAAGCAAACTGCTTTTCTGTTCTCCTAAACTGCCCAAACTCTTAAATTTGCTGGTAATGCTATCAGTGCAAACAGATTCCAATTTACATATCTCTGTGGTGGGCTTTAATGAGAGCTCCTTTAAAAATGATTTTGCTCTCATATCTCAAATCACATTTCCAAATTACTTTAAACACACGTCAAAATCATTTACCTCATCATTCACATTGTAGGTCACATCTAGAAAACCCATCAAGTTAACAAATAGGAAGCAATTCTAGCCAATAGAGCAATTGACTTTCTTTTTTCTTTTTTTTAATTTTTATTTAATAATTACTTTTATTGACAGAATCCATGCCAGGGTAATTTTTTTTTACAACATTATCCCTGAGCAATTGACTTTCACGTAGCATGTTTTATGCTAAGCACTTACGCAGTCATGTCATCTTCACAACAATCGTTATTTCTCTTTACAAATCAGAAAACTGGGCAGAGTTCAAAATAATCTGCCATAAACTACAGAGCTAATACATAGGCACAACTCAACCAGAATGGGGGCTTACCAAATCTAGAGGCTGACTGGCTTCCTCACCTCACCGCCATGCTGAAACGTTAGGGATAGTTCTTTCACATTCTCTTTTCTTAATCTGTGCTGAGATGAGAGGAGTTAGCAGAGGGGCTTGGGCTATATTGATCTTGTGAGCAGTGCCCACAACTGAGATAGAATCAGGACTCCGGGGAGTGGAGTGGAGAAGGGTCCCTAATACCTTCTGGGGTGCGTTTCCAAAGGAGCGGAATCCCAAAGGGACTCTGGACAAAATAGGAGTCCAGGAAAGGTTAGCAAAAAATTGCTATTTACCTAGGTTGTTTTTTCTTTTTCTTTTCTTTCAGAATGGGGGAAATTTCTGGAATTATCACTAATGTTTCAGGAATTCTTCTTGCAATCTTAAAATGACGAATTGCCAAACTTACTAGTCAGTGTTTTCAAAACTTTGAAAGTCTGTTAAGATGTTATTTTAATTTTAATTAGCTAACTTTTTTGTGTAGCCCCCAACCTGGCCAGAGCAGAGGTCCTTAGGAAGAATCTTCTCAGCATTCTAATACAGCATAGAAGGGTTTGGTTTTTTGGGGGATTTTTTTCCTAGTTGCATTTTAAATCTTTCCAGGTATCAGAATCTAGTTTGCAGAACAAACATGACACAGAGACACAGACAAAAGTGACGTTATAGAAGGCTGTCTCATCTTTGCCAAAAGCCATCCTGTTGTACTTCGGCTCCTCTGGAGTCCCAGAGACAGTGAAAAGGTGGCAAAGGTTCCCTAGGGACTTTGCCGAAAATTGCAAGAATTTCCAAGTCTGGGCGTCCCCAGTCAAGGAAAACTTGCTGAGCTTGGGGCTCAAGATGACTCAGACAATCCTTCTCCCAGTCGCTTGGGATGTCCCAGCTATGGGGCTGAGGGAGAAAAAAAAATGGGGGGCTTACCTTGACTAGGAGGGAATCAAACTAGAGGAGGCCAGACTCTCCCTGGCCCGGGCCATCAAATGTTAAGATTGAGAAGGGACCCCAAAAGGTTGGGGGTCGCAGACTGGTGTCAAAGTTTATTGTAATTGTAACTCCAGTTGAAGAGGACTAAGTTCCAAAAAGATTTAGCAAAGGACCAGGAGCAAGAAGATACATTTATAGGAAAAAGATAGAAAGATGAGGTGTTTCATGTGACTGATGTGCTGATTTTATGGCCTAGAGGTAGAACTGAGGAGAGGGCTCAGGAATTTGGTTATCCCTGACCTGCAGGTCACTATCCTGGGGCCAGAAGACTTTAGAATCGTTGAGAGATTGTCAGAACAACAGCACTCTAGGGCCAGAGAGTCTCAGTATACCTAATATATATTCCCTAGAGTCTAAGGGAAGAAATCATATTATATTCCTAGGCCAGAAGACTTTTGCAATTGTTGATAGATTGCCAGAACAATAGTACTCTAAAGTCGGGGGGACTTTGGGATCACTGATTCTAAGGCCAGAAGACTTTAGAATCACCGACAGATTGTTAGAACCGAAGCACTCCCAGGTCAGCGGGACCTCCCTACTGCTGTCTCCCCTAGAAGCTATATTCCATCAGGATTGTGTATGTCCTTGTAATCAAGTCATCCTCGGTGGGTGACCTCACCCCACACAATCTCTGGTGTCCAATCTATTTCCCAAAAGTGTTTCAAAGTATAGGCAATGTGCTGGTCTAGGAATGTAAGGACTGAGAGAAATAATTCCTGCCCTTAAGGAATTAATTTGGGAGTAGATAGTAAAGAGTCAGATAGTCTCCACCCTCAAGAAGCTTCCTTTCTAATGGGGGAGACCACTCTAGAGGAGGGCTTCTTAATTGTTTTTCCCACTGCTAACCCTTTTTTGCCCAAGTAGTTTTTATAGACTCTGGGTAGATCAGTATATCAAATTAGTACGCAAATCAAAGATTTACTGATGATAATCATGGAACCCCTACGTTCAGTTATAAGACTGGGTAGCGAAGCAGTTTAGGAAGCTGTACTCTAAACCACTTATTTTTGCTCCGTGTTTGTCTCCTGAAAAGGCCCATCCTGACTTAATTGTCTTTTTGTAAAAGCTACATCTTGACTTCTTAGAGTATTTTTTTATTTTTTTCTTTTTTTTCTTTTTTTAATTTTTATTTAATAATTACTTTATATTGACAGAATCCATGCCAGGGTAATTTTTTTTTACAACATTATCCCTTGCACTCGTTTCTGTTCCAATTTTTTTTTTCCCCTCCCTCCCTCCACCCCCTCCCCTAGATGGCAAGCAGTCCTTTATATGTTGGATATGTTGCAGTATATCCTAGATACAATCTATGTTTGCAGAACCGAACAGTTCTCTTGTTGAATAGGGAGAATTGGATTCAGAAGGTAGAAATAACCCGGGAAGAAAAACAAAAATGCAGAGAGTTCACATTCGTTTCCCAGTGTTCTTTCTTTGGGTGTAGCTGCTTTTGTCCATCATTTATCAATTGAAACTCAGTTAGGTCTCTTTGTCAAAGAAATCCACTTCCATCAAAATATGTCCTTAGAGTATTTTTTTAAAATAACCATGCCTTGCTATAAGATACCCTGAGTCCTTCCTTATCTCTTACATTTTACAACCTTGTAGACTATTAGCCTACAGTGAAACCCTAAATTTTCAATACATAAAGCTCTCCCCAACTTTTTCTAATCGCTAGGCTCTCTCAGAATTTGGTCCATCTGTTTTGTCATTAATAAAGTCTTTTGTGACTATTTTTTTTAAAAAGAGGAAGCTAGGACTCTAGAGAACAATGCATCCAAGCAGGGTTGTTTTGACTTGGGACTCATAAGAAGGTAATTGGAAGCCTAGGGGAGGTGATTCATATGCCCTTTCTCATAGCAATGAAAATGTTGATTTGATTCCAGTTTCCACAGGAAGAGGTAGGAAGGAGAATGGTTCTAAATGTACCCAAGATTGGAGGTATTATACTTGGCAAAGAAAATAGCCAGAGAGGACTGTTAAGCCTGACTGAGCCGACCAGTTGTGATGGATCGGGGAGGGGGGGGGGGGGGGATTTGCACTCACTCCCTTGTCTGTTTAGTGGACTCCCAGAGTGTCTTGTTAAGTACTCCCAAACCATGACCTTCTTCAAGGCAAAGCTGATAGCTAAGAAAGTGTCAGGGGGCTGGGATGGTGAGAAAGTACTGGTTGTTGAAAGAACTGAACCTGTGTAACCTGGAAAAGACTTGAGGGGCTAATGGTACGGAGTGGACAAAGCAAGAGGAATTCCACTTGTTCTATTGGGAGCACTAGGTGGGATTTGTAAAGAGATGCGTTTAGGCTTCATGTAAGGGACAAATTCCTACCTCAAATGGAGCTGGGGGCTCTTGAACCTGACTGCAGATTGGCTTAGAAAACTACAGTTCTTCTCGTATGGGATGTTTCCCAGTCCCATTTCTCTGCCTCTGGCTTCAGCATTTGAGGGATCTCAAAAGTGAAGGCAGGATAACGCTTGCTGGGCCTATCATCAAGTCAGGCTTGGATTAGATGGCCTTGGGCTGCTGTGGCCCACCAGTGAGATTCTACAACAGGGATTTTTCTTTTGTTCAGAACAGACTGACGGGTACTTTGGATCGCATCTTACCTTTTAGAGGGATAAATGATTACATATTGGTAATATTTAAAATGCTGTCTAAAAGCTATTCAAGTGAACATTACACTGTACAATTCCATTTGAAAATAGATTACAGAGAAAGATTATGATGCATTGTATGCAAATTGATAACTCCATTGCTTCTCCCAGTATTCTTCCCCAGAGCTCATTTTGGAGTACTGCCTAATTCCTATTCTATATTCAATGTTCATGGCCCTGACCCATCTGCTCCCCTCCCATCGGGCTAGCCTACCTGGGATGACTTTTTAGTTTAAATAATACAATGTCATTAATGGGATCCTAGGGCCCTCAACGGCAGGTACCCTTCCTAAACCAGAGGCTGACAAGACTCAGATGTTTCTCAGACTTGCCAGCTCTGGCTGTTTGAAAGACAGAGGATCAATTTTCAAAGGATGCAATAATGATGATAGCGAGGGTACCATTCTTATTGTCTAAGTCTGGTCTTAAGAGCCCTCCTGATCCTGCAGCTCGTTGAATGTACCCAAGTCTCAGTTTTTTCTGGCACTCCAAGAGCTTAGATAAGTCATCTGGAGTAGCATTTTGCCCCCAGGTTATTACCTACACCAAAAACAAATCTCCTAACCCATTCAGTGAAACACAATTCAGATCGCCACTTTGATCATAAGGTAAAAGATCCTTCCCTCCCAAAAAAGTTGGAGGCCATAGCCATTGAGGTCCCTAATCAGGCTTGTTGATTAGATGCTATTTGAAGTAAAGTGCATATTTCAGATTGTTCTCCAAGTCAGTTAGCCATTTCTTTATTCAGTTGAGATTTTAGTTGATATTCAACAGAAATCTGGTACCAGTTGAATGTCACTGGGCCCTCTCCTGTCCAAATCCTCTTTCCATAGAGCCATTTTATATGAAATATACCAAGATAACGTCAAAACGGGTACATGATATATATGAAAGCCCAGCTCTCCAGGTCAAGGATCAGACCAGAATCCTGTTCCTTAACTGTATCACTCAGAGAACAGTGAGGCAATTGGTCCAGATCACCTAATGTCAGAAGCTTCACTCCATGACCAAGCTTAATGATGTTACTGCTACAACTAGTGATATTGGATTAATTTCCCCCCCCCCCTCCATTTAATAGATGACATACAGGGATCAATACTAACTCTTTGGGGGAGGTGTGGTTAGCTCTTGTCATTTAAAAAAATTTTCTCTCCAAAAGTTTGAGTTCATTTTGGGGGTCCATACCATTCTTAAGATGGAATGAGACACAAGGAGCATGAAAGTAGCTATTGCTTCTACTTTCTGCCAAGAAGCCAGTTTGATTTGACCACAAGGCCCTGTTGGTAATCACCTCCTTGGCAGAATTTGCAGTGGGAAACCCCATGGGGATTCCAAGGTAAAAATAAGTATTTTTCTCAGACATTGCTGAGATCTCCTGATTTTCATCTGGGATTTTGTGGTGAGTATCCTCTTCTTCATTTCTCCCTCCTTCCCCCCTCCCCCCCCCCCCCCAATCAAGCAATAAGGATATACATTTGGACTCGTTAAAATGGTGTCCACATGGCAACCTCATTTATGTCATTCAGCATTTCAGTCAGGGAGTCAAGGGTGTCGGGCTCTGTGACTAAATTGCCCCCCATGCTAGGGCCATTGCTGGTATGGATAGAGGCTTACTTACCCAGTAGAATCTTTGTGTAATGCTGATCACCTCTTCCTGCAAACCGGCTCATTGTTTGGGTTGGATGGCATGAAGCCGATGCCATTGGCTAGATCCTCAGGGCACCCCAAACCCTTTCCTTTTGTGTTTGGCTTTGTCCAAGCTGACTGCAGTAAGAAGTCCTGCTCAGTGCAGTAGGCGTGAAAGCTTTGTGATTCTTGCTGATGTGTCCATCTCCCATATTCCAATTAAGGAATCTTTTAGACAGGCTAGAGGCATAAACTTTACCCATGGTGTTACCCAGAGATCTAGATCTTCAGGTGGAAGGCAACAAGTTCTTTAGTTTCTTTTTTATAGATTAAAATAGGCAGAGATGACTGACACACCTCTGGACCATTACTGTTTATATACCATTAAAAACAATGGTGTGAAACTAGGTTGCTCATTATCACCACTATCGTTCAACATGCTACTAGAAATGTTTGCTTTAGCAGTGAAAGAAGGAAAAGAAACTGAAAGGATTAGAGTCAGCACTGAGGAAAAACAAAGTATTACTCTTTTCTAGATGACATGAAGATATACTTGGAGAACTCTGGAGAATCAAGTAAAACAGACTAGTTGAAAAATTAACTTCAACAAAGTTACAAGATAGGAAATGAACCCATACAAATCATTAGCATTTCTATATATCACCAGCAAAGACCAGCAGCGAGAGATGGAAAGATAAATTCCATTTAAACTAAGTGGAGACAACTTAAAATACTTGCCAAGACAAAGCTAGGAACTATTTGAACAGAATTACAAAACACTTTTCCCACAGGTAAAGTCAACTCGAAATAATTGAGAAAGCATTAATTGCTCATGGGTTGGCTGAGCCTATATGATAAAAATTATATTTTTACCAAAATCACTTTACTTATTTAGTGCCATACCAATGAAACTACCAAAAAATGATTTTAGAAAGTTAGAAGAATAATACCAAAGTTAAACTAAAAGAACAAAAGGTCAAGAATATCAAGGCAAGCAATGTGGGGGGGGAGGAAGTGAAGGAAGGTGGCCTAGTCATACCAGATCTCAAACGTATTAGAAAGTGATAATCATCAAAACAATCTGGTGCTGGCCAAGAGACAGGGATAGATTAGGTACACAGTGGTGGCTGATTATGGTCATCTAGTGTTTGATAAACCCAAAGAACCCAGCTCCTGGGACGAGAACTCTATTTGACAAAAACTTCTGGGAAAACTAGAGAGCAGTATGATCAAAAGTAGGTTTTACATAGTAGACCAAGATGAGGTCAAAATGGGTACATGATTTAGACAAAGATACCACAGGCAAATTAGGAGAGCAAGGAATAGTTTACCTGTCAGATCTATGGTTAAGGGAAGAATTTTATCATCTGATTTTTTTTTATTTACAAGATATATGCATGGGTAATTTTACAGCATTGACAATTGCCAGACCTTTTGTTCCACTTTCCCCTCCTTCCCCCCACGCCTCCCCCCGATGGCAGATTGACCAATACATGTTAAATAGGTTAAAGTATAAATTAAATACAATATAAGTATACATGTCTTAACAGTTATTTTGCTGTACAGAAAGAATCAGACTTTGAAATAGTATACTATTAGCCTGTGAAGGAAATCAAAAATGCAGGCAGACAAAGATAGAGGAATTCTATGTGGTGGTTCATACTCATCTCCCAGAGTTCTTCACTGGGTGTAGCTGGCTCAATTCATTCCTGCTCCATTGGAACTGATTTGGTTCATCTCATTGTTGAAGAGGGCCACGTCCATCAGACTTGATCCCCATATGGTATTGTTGTTGAAGTATATAATGATCTTCTGGTCCTACTCATTTCATTCAGCATCAGTTCCTGTAAGTCTCTCCAGGCCTTTCTGAAATCATCCTGCTGGTCATTTCTTACCGAACAATAATATTCCATATTATTCATATACCACAATTTATTCAACCATTCTCCAACTGATGGGCATAAGGGAAGAATTTATGACTCAACGAGATAAAGAACATTATGGTACGTAAAATGAATAATTTTGGTTACATTGAATTAAAAGGTTTGTACACAAGCTCAATCAGTGAAACCAAGATTAGAAGGAAAGCAGAAAACTACAGCGAGTTTCTGTTAAAAGCCTTTTTTCCTCAAATATATTGAGAAGTGAGCCAAATTGATAAGAATTCAAGTCATTCCCCAATTGATAAAGGTTATGAATAGGCACTTTTTACTATAGTCATATGTTCAAAATGCTCTAAATCTTTCCTATTAGAGAAAAACACATTAAGACAACTCTACTGTCAATAAAAAGTTATAAAAAAAAAAAAAAAAGACAATTCTAAAGTACCCACACCTCTCAGATTGGCTAATATAATAGAAAAGGAAAATGGCAAATGTTGGAGGGATTGTGGAAAAATTGGGACATTAATGCAGTGTTGGTGGAACTGTGAACTGATCCATCCATTGTGGAGAGCAATTTGAAACTATGCTCAAAGGGTTATAAAATGACATACCTTTTGGCTCAGCAATATCACTACTAGGTCCATAGCCCCAAAAGATTTTTTTAAAATAAGAAGAAAAAGGACATATATGTACAAAAGGCTTTTGAGATTGAGCCAAGGGCCTGAACTCAGGAGTGCTGCCTAGCTGAGAGGGAAGAAGGTGGATTTGGGAGATAGAATCAACAGAACCAGGCAGCTGCCTTTGATCTCTACCGCCCCTTCCTTCTCCCTGACTTCACTTTACTGGAATGCATGTGTAGGAAAGAGGAAGGACCCAAAAGGCTTCAAGAGGTGGCATCTGGGGCTGTCGGGCAAAGGTTGAGCAGGTCAGAGGCTCCAATTGGGATTTGGAGCCTCTGCAGATCCCACCCATCCCTCACAGGGAGAAAAGGGGTTCTTGTTCTGTGGGAAGTTCTGGTGGACATTTTCCTGACGCAGGAACAAGGAGAGTCAGAGGCTGGAATCGGGGGCAGGAAGAAATCGGAGGGGCTGATGCCCCGTTTTGCAAGTCAAGAAACTGAACTCCTTAGAGGGAAAAGGACTTGTCCAGAATTCCCAAGCAAGCCAGTGGCAAGGTTGAAATGAGAGCCCTTCACTGTCTTGATTCCATTACTCCTTCTGCCAGTTTGTGAGTTTGATCGTATTCCTGACAGCCTCTGCTTTCCTTACAGGAGAATGTCATGAAGTCAAACATTGACAAGAAGTTCTCAATCCATTATGACGCAGTAGAGGCTGAACTCAGATCCAGCACTGTGGGTGAGTAGGGCATGTGCCCGAACCCCTAATGGGTTTTCTGCTCTTTCTAATTTTGGTTTCACTGGTTGTGCTTGTGCAAAAAACGAAATTATTCATTTTATGTACCATAAGGTCATCGCCCATTGCTTCAGCTCTGTCCTTACCAGTGTCCTTCATCTGCCAGGTCTTGTAACCCTGAGTGACATGAAGGCCAAGCGGGAAGAGCTGGTGAAGGAGCGGGAAAAGCAGCTGGTTAAAAAGGAACAGTCCAAAAAAGTTCAGCTGTGGGTATCCTGGCCTTCCTCTTGGGGGTTAGGGGAGTAGGTAGGAGGGAGGCAGAGAAAGTTCCCCCAGATACCCACCAGGGGCAGGATGGGAGCTCTACTTTAGCACAAGCCTTGGGCTGCCCAGGATTCTGAGGGATGGTGAGCTCTCTCTAAGGGAGACAGTTTTCCTTCCTTTGAAAGAAGTAGAGTCGGCAATGAGGAAAAACAAACTAGCACTCTTTGCAGATGACATGAAGGTATACTTAGAGAACTCTGAGAATCAACTAAAACAGACTAGTTGAAAAATTAATTTAAACAAAGTTATAAGATAGGAAATAAACCCACACAAATCATTAGCATTTCTATATATCACCAGCAAAGACCAGCAGCGAGAGATGGAAAGATAAATTCCATTTAAGCTAAGTGGAGACGATATAAAATACTTGCCAAGACAAAGCTAGGAACTATTTGAACAGAATTACAAAACACATTTCCCACAGGTAAAGTCAACTCGAAATAATTGGGAAAACATTAATTGCTCGTGAGTTGGCTGAGCCAATATGATAAAAATTAGATTTTTACCTTGGGCACGAGTTTATAAAGCTGTCGTTATATACCGTAGGCCTTGAAAAATCAACTTTTTGATATTCAGTTTCTTTATATTCATAGTATACCTGTTAACCATTCTTCTCTCTTATGAGTCAATTCTACCTTGAGTTATGAACAGATCATTCATTTGCAATGCTAGCTCCTTATGCCCCTCTGGCCCCCACGGCATCCCTTATTACAGTGAAATGCGAAGAGCTGCCCGGGGATTCCCTGACTCCACCCCAGATAGCTCCCTTAGGAGACATTGCTGGCAGTACGGGTGGAACCATACAAGAGGAACTGCTAGCAGGCCTGCGAGAGGTGGGCAGAGGGCAGGACTAACACGGAGGCCACTGGCTAAAGCTTATTGGATACCCTTCTAGAAAGCTAGGGAAACTGCGAGAAAAGAAACGCAAGAAGGACGACAAGCAGAAGATCTCTGGCCTGTCCTTCTCCTTGGATGACGACGAGGATTTTCAGGAAGAAGAGGACGATAAGGATGGTGACCTGCTACGGGAAAGTAAGAACAGGGAGATGCCCAAAGAGGGACAGCTGAGTAAGTACTCGCTGAGAGAGGGAAGAGAAGCAGGCTCCAAAGTCAAGCAGATCAGATCGAAGCCCATTTCCGAACGTAGGCCTTGCTCTCTTGGAGCCGTGAATCTGAGTGGACATCCCTGTGAGAAACGAGCTAGCTTTGCAAAAGTTGGAATAATTAAGATAAAGCAGTGCGCTTGATCACCGTGATCAAGCGCACTGCTTTATCTTAATTACATAGTGTGTGTTGGCTTGCAGCTGGGGTAGTCAAGGGAAGATTTTGCAGTTGAAGTGACGTTGAACTGGATCTTAAAAGAGTGCTAGAATCTAGTTAGCCAGAAAACGTTGGGGAGGGCTTTCCTGGGGCCATGAGCAAAAACGGCAGAACATGCTTAAGATGTGAACCGTTTGACCCACATGTATAGGAGAGCACTGGGAAGGTCAGGCTGGAAGATCATGTTGGACCTAGGTGGTGGAAGGCTGTTACTGTGTGATTGTATGCCATAGGCAATATAGGTATGAACGAGAGCAGACGTGGTTCCTACCTTCCAAGAGTAACAGTCGAAATGGTAAGGAAGATCTATATGACTAGCACGGAGTCTTCGGCAACACATATTGGTTGGTGTTGGACTCTGCCTAAAGATTGTCCTGGCAGGTGGGGGAATCGGCGTGACTGGCACCTACATCTATTTCCCTACAGCGATCCCTTTAAAAAAGAAAAAATTAGGGAAGAACCCAGACGTGGACACAAGCTTTCTTCCGGACCGTGACCGAGAGGTAAACCCAGCCCGTTTGTGCCCGAGTTCCTCTTGAGTTGGGAAGCTTGCCTAGCTTTAGGGTCTTGATGGTGGGAAAGCCTTGGTATGTTGAGGTAGGAGGAATTGCTACTCAATAGGCCCCCCTTTTCTTCCTCTTTTTAAAATACACTTTAGTGATCACTTCTATCTTGACATCAGTTTTTACACTCGCACACTTACACGCTCATTCCCCTGATTGAATCCTTCCTCGTGATGAAAATTAGCTCAAGCAAACCATATAGCGGCCACATCTGTTAATACACTATTCCCTTTTCCCATTTTCTCCCACAGGAAGAGGAAAATAGGATCCGGGAGGAACTTCGGCAGGAATGGGAGGCCAAGCAGGAGAAGATCAAGAGTGAGGCGTCAGGATATCCAGACAAACATTATTCCATACATGCCCACCTCTGGGGGACTAAGCTTGAGGGAGGGGGGTGGGGGCGGTGGGGGCGAGTCGCCGTCTAGTCTTCACGGAGGGTACGACGTGGTAGTCTGGGTTCCCTGAAAGCACCTCAGGGATTCTGCCCACATGGGAAGACACCTTTCTCCAGTTGTGACTGGAGGGGGTGCGAAATAGCTAAATGTAGATATTTCAAGGTACTTCTAAGTTTGGAGCCGAGAAGAATGATTTTTGCCACTTCTAGGTGAAGAAATTGAAATCACGTTTAGTTACTGGGATGGCTCTGGGCACCGGAGAACCGTGATGGTAGGGATCGTTGCTACCTGGGAGAAGCAAAGGGGGGAGGTTAGATTTACTGCCGCCTTAGCTGTCCCATTCCTCAGGCAAGGCCCTGGTTTGAGACTGATTGCTTTGTGTTCGGCAAGGAGCAGAGGAGAGGGTGGTGAAATGCAGCTCGAGCTAGGAAAGGCCCAAGCTGTCTGGGGGGGGCTGCCCCGTGGGATGCCCAGGGGCGGGCCGGGCCGAGCCCTCGCCTGGGCGCTAGGTAGAGCACGGGGCAGAAGGGGGAACCGTTGCGCGCTCCTTTGTCCCCTCGCCCTCAGACAAGCTGTTCCTTCCTGCGTCCCTTTTCCCGTCCTGAGGGCCTGAGTGAGATCTCTGGCCCACTGGAAAGATGACCCTCACTATCTGGTCCCTTTTTCCTTCCTCAATTGTTTTGACTCCACGCTGCCTCTGATAGATGAAGAAGGGGAATTCGATGCACCAGTTCCTGCAGAAAGCTCTGGTGATCCTGCGGAAAGACTTTAGTGAACTGAGGTCTGTTGGGCCCCGGGCCAGGAGACGGCACCTCCGATTGTGTCTCCCCCCTTGTTAAATGATGCTAATGCGCTCACGAGAGAAGGCCAGAGCCTGGCTCCCCTTGTTCTCCTAGGAAACATGTGCACTTTAGCAGGGGCCCTCTGGAGCCAAGGGTCCTGCCTTGCCTCTGTTGTCCAATCCGAAGATGTGACCGACTTTTGACAGATCCGGCTGGGTCGGCTGGAAGGCTGGTGGGAGATGGAGCTGAACGTGTGGAGGGCTGCCCCCACTTTCTGGCTAGCCTGATTTCTCTACCTAGGGAGGGAGGAGGCTGGGGAAGCCTCGGCCATGCTGCTGACTTCCTTCCCCTACTTCCCCCCAGGTCAGTAGGAGTGGAGCAGCTCATGTACATCAAGGAGGATCTGATCATTCCTCACGTTAGTGCTCCTTCTCCCGGCTCCGAGGGATCCTTGGCAAAAAATGGGAAATAGCCTGGGGGGAGTGGGGCCGGGGGCCTGGGAGCCTCAGGCTGGGACAGTCCCAGGCAAGCTTTTGCCCTTTCTCCTGTGGTTTGGCTTACCTGGCTGTCCAAATGATGCTGATGGCCCCTCCCATCAGTCTAGCCCTTCATGGTTGACTTTCCTCAACTTTCTATTCGATAATGTATCCCTGCATCCTCACAGTCCTTTACAAATGAGAAATAGAAAGCTTGCAGTGTGTCCAAGGCCACGTAGCTAGCTTAGCAGCAGGAGTAGGCCTGGGGGCCAGGTCTCAACCAATCAGGAAACGGCGATCGAGCCCCTGCTGTCTGCCGGGCACCATGCTTTGGGCTGGGGATACAGCAGAGACAAGAACGGCCCCTTCCCTCGAGGAGTTTTCCAAAGCCAGTAGGGTACCATTGCCCCGACACCACGTGGCCTCTTAGCAGCTCTGCCTCCCTTGGGAACGTACCAGGGGTGGGTAGGGAATGCTGATGGGCACAGCAGGGGACCGATTCATGGAAGTAATGAGGAGCCAGTCACCGTTCGCATCCTGCTGGAACCCGTTTCCGGGCACCACCTCTGCCAGATGCTTCGGTGACCCCTCACTCTTTTCTTGTTGACCTCCAGCATCGCAGCTTCTATGACTTCATTGTCACCAAAGCCAGAGGAAAGAGTGGTGAGTGAGCCCACAGGGGTGGTAACTGGAGCTCCTTTGGGTGCTCTGAGCCCCTGGGCTGCTGGGGGAGGGGGGGGTCAGTTTTGCATCCACAGCCATGGCTCCTGCCTGTGGGTACTGGCCACCTTACCGGTACAGGAAAAACCTGACTTCCAGCTGCTGTTTCCCTACCAGGCCCACTCTTTAACTTTGATGTCCACGATGACGTCCGGCTGCTCAATGATGCTACGGTGGAGAAGGATGAGGCGAGTGGGCAGTACCAGGGGTGGACTTTGAGGGTTGTCTGGTAGCTGGGACTTAGGGGTGGGATAGGGGTGGGGTATCTCCTTGAAAACTATGGATGAACCATGCAGAAGGTGGGGTTTAAGTGGGGAATCAGCGCGAGATCCCTGACCCCTTTTCCCCTCAGTCACACGCTGGAAAGGTGGTGCTGAGAAGCTGGTATGAAAAGAACAAACATATTTTCCCAGCCAACCGCTGGGAGCCCTATGACCCAGAGAAGAAATGGAACAAGTACACGGTGAGGAGTTAGAAGTTTAGGGCAAGAGGGCGAGGGTGGGGGGAGATTTGGGCCTTCTGAGGGCAAGCAGGAGCTGCCAAGTGACACCCTGTGGGCCACTCAGCGTTGAACTGAGCTCAACAGACTGCTGTTGCCACCCTGAAGGGTAACGTGGGGACCTGGGGGAGGTGTGTTGGGCAAGGTCCACCGGGCAGTTACTAAGCACAGGACCCTTTCAACCCCACCCACGGTTACATCTAGCCTTCTCCCCCCCCATATATACTAATCATTGCTCTCCACTCCCAGCACTCATCCTCCACAGCCCCACGAGAAAACAAGCCACAATCTTGAGGTCTGAACATATTAATGATACATTTATTCTCTCTGTCTCTGTCCCTCTTTGTCGTCCCCCCGCTTTCTCCCTCCCATCCCTCTGGCTCACCGCCCTCCCCGAACCTCTCAAAGATCCGCTGAGCACCTGTAAAAGATAGTGCGTAATCTCTGTCGCCTCATCTCCATCCTCATCCACTCCCCCTCATTTGTTAAGCCTGACACAGAAAGTTCGCAGCTGCCTCTACACAGCTTTCCTTCCCCTCTGCTCTTCCTGTCCCTCCTTTCCCCTTCGTAGAACTTCCCCCTTCCCACTGGGTTTGTTTCTTTTTCCCCCGCACTGGTTTTCTAATGTCTCCAGGTCCTTTAGGTCCATCTGGGAAGCAGACCCTGGAGCTGGTGCACATCAAGGAAGCTGTGACAGAGCTGATGCCTGAATTTCTACTCTCTAAGTCTGTAACTTACTGTTATTTGCACATTTCTTATTTCAGAATAAATAAACTTTTGTGTGAGAACTGGAACTCTTATATTCCGATCCCTGAGTTGAGCAAAGTTGAGGGAAAGAAGAAGCACAAATGCTTTTTCTAATTAAAAAAAAAAACGTGTTTTCATTCTAGTGACTTCTGAATACAGCTCATTCTTCTGCCATCATCCCACTGGGACTGGCCATTATTTTTTTCCTTGTAACAGATTCATTCAATCCAACCTTGATTAAGCCCCTACTGTGTGCCAGGCACTGGGATGTAAAGACAGGTTAAAAACCAGTGGCTGCCCTCGAGGAGCCCACAGCCTAATGGCAGAGACAACGTGCAGATAAGGACTTTTTTAGCCATAGATGGGCTACATGGGACATCAGCAGCAGAGAGAAGGCATCAGTATTAAGGGGGAGCAGGAAAAGTTTCCTGGAGGAGGTGGGATTTGAGATGGGACTTGAACAGAGACAGGACATGAGGATGAGGAAGCAGGAGAGATGGGCAGCCAGAGAAAAGGCCCAGAGATGGGAGGTCTTGTATGTCAAACTCCTTGATTTCTAACTATAAGCTTCCCTCCCTTACCCAGAAAACCATCCTTTATATTCTAAAAAGGAAAAGAAAACAAACCAAACAGAAACCCCTAGGTTTAGTCCAAGTGACCAGATCAGCAGCTGTGTCAGACTCTGCAGTGCTCCCCACTTCTTAGCTCTTCCCTAGGAACCCAGCTGGCTCATTCTAAGAGGAATCTTTGGCGATCCAGCTACATTTGCTTTCTGCAGTTATATTTTGTTGATTGGTTTTTCAGTTCTGTTTACAACCTCTTCATAAGTTTTCTTGTATTTCTTTGAAATCATCGTCATCCTTTCTTATGGTACGATAATATTCCATCACGTTCAATTACTGCACTGTGTTCAACTGTTCCCCAGTCAATGGGCATCTCTGGTTCAGTTCTTTGCTACTACAGAAAGTGCAGCCGTGGAGATTTTGGTGAACATGGGACCTTTCTGTTTGTCTTTGACTTCCTTGGGGCATCTAATGAGGCAATTAGGTCAAAGAGGATGGACGTTGGTTCCAAAGTGATTGGCGTTCGCTTCTTTGTGGTGATCTCTAATGTCATCCTGATCTCTCTCTCTCTAGCCACTGGAGCCAGATGACTGGAGGGGAAAGGGAGGCACTCACTTAAATGCATTCACTTGCATGTCATTGATGTCATGGTCCTATCCGAGGACAAAGGACAAATGACTTCATCATGTAGTTCATTGTGTAGATCGTTCTCCTGCTTATACTTATTTAATGCATCAGTTAACACAAGTCTTTTCATGATTCTCTAAATTCGTCACATTTGTCATTCCTTACTGCATGATAATATTTCCATTCCATGTGACCTTTCTGTCTTCAACATCCTTGGGATACACACACACACACACACACACACACACACACACATGAGATGACTGGATGGAAGGAAACCACAGGGTATCTAAAACAGTCAATCAACAAAGCTTTTTAATGTCAAACATGGTAGAAATATATGTTAAATCTAATATACGCATACATATTTATGCACTTATCGTCTCGCACAAGAAAAATCAAACTAGTAAAAAAAAAAAAAAAGCAAAATGAAATGCAAAAAAAAATGCAAGCAAGCGGCAACAGAGAGTGCTGTGTTGTGGTCCATACTGTTCCCACAGTCCTCTCTCTGGGTGTGGATGGCTCTCTTCATCCCTGAGCAAGTGGAAATGGTTTGAATCATCTCATCTCAACAAAGTTTTTTTAAAGTACTCACAAAGTTGTAAATACCATACTGTGCTCGGGGCATACGAAGAATGGCAAAAACACAGTCCTTGCCCTCAAAAGCTCATGTTTGAATGGAGACAGCGTCAAACTCGCTGTACAAGTAAGGTAGATGATTGTGTAAGAAAGGGAACCTGAGGGAAGGCTCGAGCAGTTGGGACAGGGGACTGTAGGAGGTAGGATGTGGGCTATCTTCAAGGAGGTTGGGGAAAGCCCAAGCTACAGCCAGTGAGAGATCAGGAAGTTGGCTGGGAGCCTAGGGACAGAGATCAAGCGCCGAAAGACCGGAAAGGTAGCAGAGGACTAGTTTGTGTGCTTGCGAAACCAAGCTGAGGGTTTGTAGTTGGTCCTGGAGATGATGGGGAGCCACTGAGGAGGGAAGGGGATGGGGAAAGGGCAGGCCTGCGCTTCAGGAGGACCACTCTGGCAGCTGAATGGAGGTCGGACTGGAATGGAAAGAGAAACCATCAGCAGTTGGAGCAGTAGATTGGTAGGCTGGGGATCAGATGGCAGCCCACACCAGGATAGTGGCGATGGCCGGAGAGGAGACGTATTCAGAGCTTTAGTGAAGGCCGATATGACGAGTTGTCCAGTCGCGTTCAACTCTTTGACCCCGTTCGGCATTTCCTTAGCAAAGACACTGGAATGCCATTTCCATTTCACTTTACAGATGAAAAATTTAAGCAAACAGGGTTAAACGACTTGCCATGGGCCACACAGCCAGTAAGTGTTTCAGGTTGGACTGGAAGTTAGGAAGACAAGCTTCCCGATTCCCAGCCCGCTGCTCTGCGCACGAAACCACCTGACTGCCCCAGAAACGACAAGACGTGGCGGCAGATTGGACGTGTGGGATGAGTTCCGGCGGAGAGCTGGGGATGCCACTGAGTCTGCGAGTCTAGGTGACATCACATTGAAATAAAGGAACCGTGAATCATGCAGACAACAGTTAAGCAGTGCGTGCCGACTGCTAACAAACGCACTGAGATTCTCCACGGCCAAGGACCCACGAATGGTACTTGCCAAATTAATATCCAGTTTGCAAGGAAGGAAAAACGAGATGAAGGGGTGAAGACACCTGGTTTCTTGCTGAAGTAGGCGATTAGGAGACACAGCGGAGAAAAGGAAAAGAGTTGTTTTCTAGCATTCTTTACGTTGGGGGACTTTGGGGAAGGTGGGTAATCTTGTGGGGGATAAAATGGAGTCAGTGATGCTATTTCAATATTACGGTGACCAGGAGGAGGATGGTGTATCGGGAAAGGAGGCTGTATGAGGGAGAAAGATAAAGAGTTCTGTTTTGGATATGCTGACTTGGAGATGCCCACGAGGTAACTGGCGATGCCAGACTGGAGCTCAGGAGACTGAGCCGGGAAATTGCCTGTATGAGGAGGATCGTTGACCATTGGATCTGAGGGGATCAGCTAGGAGAAGAAGCGGAGGAAAGTCTGGAGAGGAAGATCCGGGAAGAGAACGTGGTCTAGTTTTCTGAACTGTAAAATGGGAATGATGATAGTTCCCACTTCCCATGGTTGTGAGGATCAAATAAAAGAATCAGCACCAAGCACAGTGCCTGGCACGTAGTAAATGCTCATTCCCTTAACTTCTCGAGAACAGAGAATGGACTGGGATCACTTGGGCACACTTGCTTTGGTGAGGAGGAGATGGGGGGGCATCTGATGAGGGAGCTGGCTACTAATAGCCTCCGTGTGTGTGTGTGTGTGTGTGTGTGTGTGTGTGTGTGTGCAGTGAGGCAAGACTCTCAGCCCAGAGGCTTGGGGAGGTTTGAGAAGGGATGGAAAGGTTCGGAAGAGCCACCATCACGAGTGCTCTCAACAGCCCACAAATAAGTTAGGGTGACAGGTGGTGGGAACGATCCGAGGTTAGGGTTTGGTGAGTCACGATTAGCAAGAGGACAGAGGCCGGGGGCCCCGAAGGGACGGTGTTAGGGTCGAGTTGGGGATCGAGGGCCGTCAAAGAGGAGAGGTGGAGAGAGCGAAGGGCATCGGGAGGACGATCGATGCAGAGGGGAAGTGGAAAGGAGAAAACACCGATTCATTCCCGAATGTGAAATGGGCGTCCTGTGGGTGGCGGTGAGGGGGGTAGGACCAGCCGTTTCTGGGGGAAATTAAGCCTGAGTGGAAAAGAGAATACGAGGAGATGGAGGCCCCGGGGGCTGCAGGGACTGACTGTGAGGGAGCCCTTCCGTAGGGGAGCAGGAGCCGGGGCGCAAACTGAGTCAGCCAATGACTCTGGAATCGCCGGCTCGGTAGATGATGGCCACCAGCTTCCGGATGAGGTGAAAAATGGGAGATTCAAATGGACCTCCACAGTGGCTCAGGGACAGACGCAGGGAGAATCTGTAGGTGGCCACGGAGAGGGCCGAGGAAC
This sequence comes from Antechinus flavipes, assembly GCF_016432865.1. Taxonomy (NCBI): domain Eukaryota; kingdom Metazoa; phylum Chordata; class Mammalia; order Dasyuromorphia; family Dasyuridae; genus Antechinus; species Antechinus flavipes. The sequence continues at coordinate 6,601,816 of NC_067404.1, forward strand.
GGGGTGCTGGGGCCGGGAAGAGGGGGAGGGGAGCGAGTGGTTATCACTGGGAAGGAACTCGTGCTAGTGTGGAGTCTGAGGGTGGAAGGAGTGGGAAAGGAAAGGGTGGAGGTGAGAAAAGACTCCCGGAGCTGCTGCGTGGTTCTTTCTCACTTTCCGAAAGCCACCTCCTCCCTGAGGCCACACGGGAACAAGGCCGGGCCCCAGCCTGCCCGGGGCGGGGGTCTGCCGGAGAGGAGCCTTCTCGGTCCCGGGCCCGAGTCTACTGTGCCATTCACTCCCGAACGCCCGCCCGCCCATGGGGCCACTCGGAGACTGGCCTGGCCCTTCCTTCCCCTCCATGCTTCTGCCAGCCCGCGCACGAACAAAGCTGCTTTCTCTCCCTCTGTTCCCGCTCACCTCCTTGGAGACAGCTTGGGAAGGGGGGCCGTCACAGAAGGGCTCGGCGGCCCACTTGTTTCCCGTGCCCTGGTCTTTCTGTGTCCGGCTGCCTGCCTGTCCCTGTCTCTCTGTCTCTCTGGGAGTGTATAACGTCTCCGTATGTCTCGGGGGGGTGGAGGGGGGTACCTGTCTTTGGTATATGTCTGCTTGTGTGTGTGTGTCTTTCTCTGGGTCTCTCAGTGTGAGTCTCTATCTGTCTCTCTGGAGGTTTGAGTGTCTGTCTCTGGGTGTGTGTGTCTCTGTCCCTGTGTCTCTGTCTCTCTCTGTGTCTCTGGATACATGTCTCTGTCTCTGTCTCTGGGTGTGTGTGTCTGTCCCTGTGTCTCTGTTTCTGTCTCTCCCTCTCCGTCTCTCTCTGTCTCTGGGTGTGTGTGTCTCTGTCTCTGTCTCTGTCTCTCCCCCTCCGTCTCTCTCTGTGTCCCTGGATGTGTGTCTCTGCCTCTCTGTCTCCCCATCACACATACACACACTCACACACACATTCCCCTCCCCCCAATGATGGGGCCGTCCCTTTTGAAGGGCCCTCCGTCACCCTCCTCAGCCAGGAAAAGGCTCCTCTGTTACCCGGCCCGGGCCTTCGCCCCCGAGGCTGTCTGGAGCCTCTCCGAAGAGCTGGCCCCAAGGGCCCCGGGGCCCCCCGTGAACAATGGGCCTTCAGAGAGCTCCCCCTCCCCACTGGCCCCGCCGCTCCCCAGCAGGCCGGCCTGGGCCCAGTCTCGCCTCTGACCCGCCCCGTCCCTCGTGAGAGTCCAGAAGTGTGTGAAACGAGGAGCTGGGCCAGCGCGGCCTCCTTGGGAGGGCGGGCCGAGGGGGAGCGGCGGGGCTGGGGGCGTCCCGCTTCCCGCTCCCCGTCTTTCTTCTGAAGCCCCAGCTGGCGGCGAACTCCCTTCCTCCCCCGAGGACCATAACGCGGGCTGGGGCCAGACCCGGGCTGGGGGAGGGGAGTAGCCGCCGGCCCGAGAGTCCCATGATGTCAGTGTCCCGGTGGGCCGGGGATCCCTGCCCCAAGAGCGGCCCCAGACAGAGGCTGCCTCCAAGGCCTTGTCTCTGCCGCCTTATTCGGGGGCATCTTTCCTGCCTTTGCCATCCCCCCTTCGCCCCTTTGCCGTGGCTTCCCCCACTCTGGGTTGGTGGGGAGAGGCAGCCCCAAGCCTAGATAGAGAGGGAAGGGCAGGCGTGTGGAGGGGCTCGGGCAGGAGGAAGGAGGAGGGCCTGTGCCCACTGTCGCTCCGCCCTCTGGTGGGTCACCCCCTCTCCTCCCCGTGTCATATGCCGAAAAGACAGAGCTTTTCTCTTTTCTGTGGAATGGGCTCAGCAGAAGGGGGAGAAGCCTTTTGGTCTCCAGAACCCTGAAGTGGCAGCTGTTACCATTGTCGTCCTTGCCCTCCCCTCCAGGCAGGGACCTGGCGGCCCCAGACTGCTTGATTCGGGCCATCCCACTTACAGCAGAGCCAGAAAATTGAGCTCAGAAAAGTCTGAGATGGGAAAAAGCTAAGACCGGCCCCTCCTACCACCATATCCCGCTGCTGCTTGAGCCTTTGGGGGCTGCTGCGGAAAAAGAGCAAAGTGCAGGGCAGCGTCCCCACCGGGACCTTAGGCCCTGAGAGCCCTGAGGCTGGGTGTGCGGTGCCAGTCCCAAGGCTGAGGGCTTGAATGGGGCTTTTGTGTCTCTCCTCAGCGCCCCCAGGGAAGGGGGATGTACACTACCCCCTCTCCTCCCCGGCACCACTAAAATGCCATTTGACCGATCCAAGGCCCCTCCACTGGGACAGCAGGCTGAGGCTGGCCTAGTTCCTAGGTTTGGGGAGAGAGCAGCCGGGCACTGGGAAAAGGGCCCCCCGAAATTCTCTAAAGTAGCGGGTGGAGTCAGCAAAAACCTAGTAAGTAGGTGTGGGTATCCATCCTTTCCAGCAGCAGCTCCTGCCCCCGCAACCCGGCCCCCCTAGAAACGAAGAGCCACGGCCCTCTTAGCAGCGGCAGGAAACCGGAAAGAGCGGGTGGCCGTCGGCTGGGGAATGGCCGAACAAGCCGCGGTACGCGCGGGTCATGGGATGGGAGTGCTCTAAGAAAGCGATGAACAAGCTTATCACGGAAAGGCCTGAGAAGATTTACTCGAACCGATGCCGAGCGAAACGAGCAGGACCGGGAACGCGTCGTGCACGATAACGGCCAAAAAGGGGACCATCAGCCACCGAAGGCTTGGCTCTTCTCGGCGGTTCGGCGATCCGAAGCGATCCCGACAGACTTTGGAACGGCAACGCCGTCCACGGCCAGAAAAAGAATAAGGAGACTGAATGTAAAGCGACACGTGCCGGGTTCACTTCCTTTTTCTGCTTTTTTGTTTTTTTAATCTCACCCTTGGTTTTTCCCTTTTGCTCTGATTTTTGTCTCCCGACATGATTCATAAAGCGCTGTGTACTAAAAATAAATAAACTTACTGCAAAAAAAAAAAGATGATGAACATGCTGATTTCAGAAAAGCCCGGAAAGACCAACGGGAACTGCTGCCGAGTGAAGCGGGCGGAACCAGGAAAGCTTGTTCACAAGAACAGCAAGATGGCGGGGTGAACAGCTCTTCTCAGCACGAAGATTCCACGGACTCGGGATGGAGGACGCCATCCTCTCCGGAGAGAGAACCAGGGAGAGCGCCGGGGAGCACCGCTTATTAGCTTCGCTTCGTTCTTCTTCTGGTTTTTTCCTCGTGGTTTTTTCATTGTGTTCTGATTTTTCTCTCCCCACACGACTCATTTGGAGGTATGGAAATCTGATAAATGAACAAATAAACAAATAAATGAAAGAAAGAAAGGAAAAAACAAAGTCGGCCACAAAGAGCTAAGTCGTCAGCGGGCTTACCTGCCGGCCTTAAAGTAGGAGCTGGGACTGAAAGATGGGAAGACCCAGCTCCAAAAGCAGACACAGCATGCTGGAGGGGCAGGTGGGGGTAGATAAAGGCCTTCTACAGCAGTTCAAGGGCAGACGTCACCTCGGAGTGGTTATAACCAAGGAAGGCCTCCAGCGGGTGAGTGGGACGAGCTCCTGACGGACGCGAGGGAAGCATGGAAACAGGAGAGGGCGGCCCAGAACCGGCCACCGCACCGGGGCCCGACGGCAGAGTTGGCTAGAACGGGGCAAATAAAGGTTGTTCCTCCTGGTCAGAGGGCCGAGGTCTAGTCTCTAGCCTGAATTAAATGCATGTGAGACCCAGGTGAATAGTCATCAGCTTCTCTCTTCCAGAGTCTGGAAGCTCAGCAGCAGGAGCAGCCATGCCCAGGATGCACCGGGAGTCTCTGGGGTCTCCCCGTCTGACCTAGCTCTGAGCCTTCCCCAAGCACTTGCATCAGCACCCCCCCCCCAATTCTTAGGAACAAACTTCACCCCTGACCTTTCGAGTGGGGGGGTGGGGCAGACATCCCCGGAACCCGGGTCAGCCCAGCTGCAGACAGTTTGACCCAGGGCTGCTGGCTGGTCGTGCGCCAGCTTCTCGCCCCGCTGCTGAGAACTGGGTGCCAGGTGAGCACCAAAGGTGCCTGGCAAGCTCTCCCATTGGACGTGCCGGCCCCGCCCCTGAACGTCCCACATACGCCAGTAAAACAGGGAGGGAAAGCTGTAGGTGGCAGGGAAGAGGGGAGAAGGAAGGAGGAGGAGGCGAAGGGGGAAGGGGGAGGGGGTGGGGGAGGAGGAGAAAGCAGAGGGGGAAGGGGACAGCTCTTTGAGCAGGGCTGGCAGTAAGATGTAGTGGAAACCCTCTCGGCCTGGGAAGTCAGGACACCTGGGACCTTTAGTCAGGGAGATTGAGTGCAAGTCCCTGTCATTCCGAGCCACACTTTTCCCTCGAGGTGCAACAGAACAATGTCATTGAGATGGGGAAGAGTTGTGCAGAAAATCTGGGCAGGGGGCGCCGCAGAGCTCTCGCCGGGAAGGGACAGAAATGGACTTTCTAAGTGGAAATCATGTGACCTGGCAGCTCCTGTTCTAGTTTGTGTGGCTGGGGGGGGGGGGGGAGTCAGAAGGCGGGAGGAGGGGAAGGGGCTCGAAAGCCTCTCCTCCGTTCCTAACAGAAAGTGGGTCCCAACGTGGGCAGAAGTGGAGGGTGGGGAGGCCTGCGGCTGGGCCCGAAGCCTTCGCCACAAGCCCTGCCAACAGCTGCCCAAGCTGCAGCCCCCCCCTCGCCGCGACCGCAGGCCGCCCCCAAATTGGACACTGGAACTGCTTCCCTCAGGCTATTTCCAGCTTGGCTGCCCGGCCTCGGCTTCCTCTGGGGCGGCTCTGGCCCCGGCACAGAGGGGGCTCGCCCTACGTGACCTTCACCCCGTCCAGGAGAGAGCCGCCCTTGCCCTCTCCCACCTCGCAGCCGCTTCTCCCGTGTGCCACGAAGCTCCAGTGTGTACTTGACACCTCAAAGATGACCCAGATAGGCGATGTTGTCATCCCCATTTTAGGTAGACACAGGTTGGGGAGGATAAATGACTTCTGGATCACACGGGGTCTGAGGGAGGGATGGGAGGCCCACTGCCGCCGTCTGGCGCCTCCTCCACTGGTCTACCGGGCGCTGGCCGTCCCTCTCCCTGGCCCCGGCACCTGGCCAGACGGGCCGGGGGCCCCCCAGCGCCTGGCCGGCCAGGACAGGATTCCCCCCAGCAGGTATCAGCGTTGGGCAGACCCAAATGTGGCAGCCAGCCCCTCACTCTGGCAAGGCCGGGCACCGGGCAGAGGTTCCAGGTGAGGATGGCACAGAGAAATGGTGGCATGGATTTTTGAGGGTTTGAAAGCTCCTCCAGGTATTTTTTCCTCCTGAAGATGGGAAGAAGGGGGACTGGGAGGAGTTACAGGGGAGGATTGGAGGGCCTGAGTCTGGTGGTTTGGGGTGAGTGTGGAGGGTGGTTCCTTTGTGTGGGTGCCAGCTTCCTGATTCTCCCTCCCTCCCTCCCTCCCTCCCCAGCCACGTTTGCTGCGCCCAGTCACCCCTCCCTGCCGCAGCCTATAATGAAAGGGCCACATATTTCAGTCACGTGGGGTTCACCACCAAACTCTGGCCCCAGCATAGCCCCAGAAACCAAGGGGGGGGGGAAGCTGAGCCCAGCCCAAGGAGGGATAACGGGAGGGAGAGCAGACAGGTCCCCTCAAGCCTTCTGCTCGTCTTGGGGATTCTGCATTCGGTCAAAGGATCCGCCCAAGCCTTCCGAGACTTCAACCACTCGGCGGCACGTTGCCTGAGGAGGACTCTGACAGCCATCTTGGAGGAGGAAGGCGGAGCAAATTTGGAGAAGCCCGGAAAGGAGCTGCCAGGTAGAGGCCGGGCACCAGAAGAAATCGAGGAGCAACTTCTCCCCAAGGTCCTCCTTGCCCATCGGCTCCTTCTAGGCCCTTCTCTGCCCCAAAAGACACAGCCAGGTGGCACAGAGGGAAGAGCCCTGGGCCTGGAGTTGCCATGGAGGCAGATCTGTCCCGATGTGGCCTCCGACATTGACTAGCTGTGTGAGCCTGAGCGCGTCACTTTACCTCTGCTTGCCTCAGTTTCCTCATCTGTCAAATAGCACCCACCTCCCAGAGTTGCTGTGAGGATTTAATGAGCTACTGTTTGTTTTTTTTTTAAGGTGCTCAGTACAGCACTTGACGTACAATAGGTGCTACATCAAGGTCTCTTTCCTTGCCGGCACAGCCCCATCAGACGCCGACATCGAGCTCGTTTCCCTGCCCTCGGATCCCCGCGGAGGAGTCAGAGTTGCTCTTACTGAAGGGGTGAGGTGATGCCACCTGGGGGTACCAGGGTGAGTTGTGGCAGGGCAGAGGCCTTCCCAGATCTTGTCACATGGTGGGAAGGGGGGCGGGAAGAAAAAACACAGATGTTTATTAAAGCATTTTCATCCTCTGTGACCCTCACGGATGCTCTGGGAAGCAGGGGCTGTTAGTATCATTTGACAGTTGAAGAAACTGAGGCAAGCAGAAGGGAAGTGCCTTGCCACACAGCTGGGTTTTCCTGACCGCCCTCGGGCGGGAACATGGGCCATGCCCCCTCTCGCTTCATCCCCCCCCACCCCCTGGATTCCAAAGTCCTCCCGCTTTCCCGCTGGCATCTTCCAGGCCGGCAGCTTTACCACAGTCTGCGGCACCCCCACCCCAGCCCCCTCCCTCATGCCCTTGTGGCCGCGGCCAAGCCCTGCCCCTCTCTGCACACTCAGCACATGGCTGGGCTCCTCCCGGGCCGTAGCCAGGAGCGGGGCCACATCTGGAGCCCATAAAGGCCTCCCGGAGGTGTTGGGTTTCAGCTGTTTATGAAATCTGGAGGGAGTGAGGGCTAACTCAGGGGCATGGGGGTTGGGGAGAGATAAGGGTCCCTCCCTCCTTCCCCTGCCCCCTCTTCCTCCCACAAGTCCCAACCTTCCCCCAATGGTCCAGAAGCCTCTTCTCCCTCCCTTTCCAGCTGTGCCTTCAAGTCATTCTCAGAGCCACAACTCCCCCCCTAGAGTGGGGGGGGGCAGCTTGGAGAAAGCTGGTCTTTGTGGCTGGGCCTGCTGGGGGGCAGGGGCTGCTGGGGAGCAGGGATCCACAGACTCTCCAGCCTTGTGGGTGCTGCTCAGCTGACTTCCACCTTCTTCCTGGCCACCTCCGCCCCCATCCCCGGGGGCCAATTTTCTCACCCTGCACCTTCAGCGCTGGTTCTCACCCAGCTCTCACACTCAAGCCTCTCGTTAAGGAAGGAGGGGAGAAAGAGGGCGCGGGCTGGGAGCTTTCTTCAGGAAGTGCTATCGGTGAGGGGCTATTTCCAGAAGCTCAGGCTCTGGAGACAGGGTGGGGGAAAACTCAGCACCTCCTTCACCCTCACCCCAGTCGGCCTCTCCCTCCTCACCGCCAGCCCTCCGGAGCCAGCACCTGTCCCGGTCGGCCCTTGCCGGCGGGATGGCTTGGGGACCGTAGGGAGTTCCTACACTTAAGATTCATGGCTGGAAAGAGGCAAAAAGAAGATCCTCCAATGTCCTGAGCCAGTAGGCCTGGGGAGAAGGGGGAAGCGTATGTGCTGTGGATTTGGGGTCGGGACAAGGGAAGAGGTGTCGGGAAGGCCGGCTCGGGGAAGGAGGCGGCCGTTGGCTTCGGTAACGAGGCCCCTTCCAGGCTCTCCTTTCTTCTTCCAGCCTTCACCCTTGCCCACTGGGGTTCCCCTGGCGGCGAGCTAGGAGCAAGGGGCCGGAGGACTCAGTCAATAAACATTTGGTAAACATCATTTTCCGGGTGCCGTGCTCTGCGCCAAGTGCCAGGGGTACAAAGGAAGGCAAAAGCAGTTTCTTGCCCTCAAGGAGCTTCCGCTTTCATGGGGGGAGAGAAAACTATATACAAACAAGCTGTAGGAGGGAGAAATGGTCCATAACCAACTGAGGGAAAGTGCCGGCACTGAGGGGGGGCTTGGAAAAAGCTTCCTGGAGAAAGTGGGATCCACCTGGGACTCAAAGAAAGGCAGGAGGCGGTGGGGAGCAGGGGAAGCATTCTGGGCAAGGGGGGACATCCAGGGAAAGCGCCCAGAGCCCAGAGACGGAGGTCTCGTTCCTGGGACAAGTGGGAGACCAGTGTCGCCGGGTCTGAGGAAAGTAAGTAGGGAAGAAGTGAGGAGAGAAGTAAGGTGTGAGAAAAGCGGAGAGGTTGGGGCAAGGTTAGGTTATGAAGGGCTTCGAAGGCCAAGCACAACATTTGATACTAGGTGGCTCAGTAGCTAGAACGCTGGGCCTGGAGTCAGGAAGAGTGAACTCAGATTCAGCCCTCGGCACCCCACCTTTGTGACCCCGAGCAGGTCAGCCAACCTGTGCTTTAACTCCCCAGAGAAGGAAGCCAGTCTATTTGCCAAATAAAGGCAGGGGATCTGGCCCTCGGGTCGCTGAGGATCGGACATGACAACAAGGCGGGCGACAGGGGACCGCTGGACTTTATCGAGCGGGGCCAGCGTCGGGCTTTTAGGAAAATCACTGTGGAGGCCGATTTGGGGACGGATGCCGGCGAGCTGGCTGCCGGTGCCCAGAGCCCCATTAGCCCGGGGAGTGTCTGAGGAGAGGGGCGTCGGGGAGATCAGAGAGACCTCGCAAGGGTCCACACACGACAGCTCGGTTTTGGAGGATGAGTGAAGAACCGGGTTGACGCTGAAGGTGCCCTGATGCACCGGGGGCACGCGGCGCCCTCGCCCGTCACAGGGAAGTGGGCGATGGCTGGGTTTCAGGCCTCTTGGTGAGGGCTGGAGGTGCACGTTTGGGAAGCAATCGGCAGAGACGTGCTGGGCTCCATGAGATTTGCGGGGCCACCTGGAGAAAGGGTCTAGAAGGAAAAGGAACCCCACGATTGGTGGGCCTGAGCCACAGGGGAGACCGGGAAAGAACACCAGACAGGTGGGAGACCCGGAGAAGGGGTCCCCAACACCCAGAGAGGAGAGAGGACGCAGGAAAGGGTGCCGGACGGTGGCAAGGGCTACAGTCAAGTCAGGGAGGAGGGAGCGACGGGAGAGGGGAGCACTGCGTCCAGCTTGTTCCTCCTCCCTTTCTCACTCAACTCCAAGCCCCAGAGGATTGTGGTAGAAGGAAGCTTAGCTTCGGGCCTTCCCCTCCCCCTCCAGATGGGTGACCCAGGGCAGGGCTCTCTTGCCTCCTCCCCCAATCTGGCCGAGGGCAGTGATTAATCTTCTTCTCCCCGCTCTCCTTATATTCCAGATACACCTCGGAAGAGCTGTGGTTAGGTCTCTGAGGGGGATGGGGGAGACAGAAATTCCCTCCAGTAAATGGGGGTGGGAGAGCTGACCACAGAGGGTGTTGTGCGGTTGGAAAAAAGGTTAAGGATTGTGGATCCACTTGGAGGTTTGGGGGAGGGAGTGTGGGAGAGAGTGTGTGTGTGTGTGTGTCTGTATGTGTGTGTGCACACGCTCCTGTTCACACTGGCTCATTGAATTCTAACCGTGCTCCCAAGTGAAAGGGCCCTCAGAACCCAGAGAGGGAAACCGAGCTCTGGAAGTCCCTGCCACTCGCAGTGGCGGAGGGGCCAGTCCTTAGCCAGGAGGAAGTTTCCTACTCCAGGACCGAAGGCTTCTGGGGATCGCAGGTAGAAGGAACGACTGCTTCAGCTTTGCTGGGGCGAAGTGCCTGCAGAACGACCCCCCCCCCATAAGGGAAGTGCCCTCCCTGAAAAGGATGGGATTGTCTGCACGGGGGAGGAGAAGGGCCCTCCCTTGTGGCCCACCCTGACCTCGCTGACAGCCCGGGCCCAGCGCCACTCCCTCCCCAGACAGCCTTGCCTCGCTCCCGGAGGGGGCTCACGCTCCTCCTCTTTAGCTGTTCTCTGTTCCCTGGGGGGCTCTGGGGTGGCCCCGCATCAGACTCCCAGCTTCGGCCTCAGCCCCACTGCCCACTGGACGGGCACTTTGTTGGCTCCGGGCTGGGGGTTGGGCCCAGGGCCTGGTGGGCTCGGCTAAGCCTGGGGCTGTGTAGTTCATCTCTGTCACCATGGAAACCAGGCCTGGTACTGGGTGGCTGCTAATTGAGTGAGCTCCATCTAGAGCTGAGCTCCCTTATATGGAACGGCTGGGAGGGGGCTGGTTCCCAGAAACCCAGGTCTGGCTCCTCTCCCCATCTGTTGAGGTGTTAGCATCTGGGAGGGAGAAGGAGGGAGGATGGCTTTACTGGGGGGTTGAACTCTGGAGGGAGAGCACCATTACCCCAATGGGAAGCCCCCCGCCAGGGTGGTTGGTGGCCAGCTGCTTTCCTTTGGGTCTCCTTATGTGGCAGAGACCCCCCCCCTCCAAAATGCTCAGGGACCCACGGAGGCATCCATCCGGCAAACGGCTGGGGGTCACACAGGCATTTGGGGGCGTCCTCGTCCCTGGCTCCTGGAGGGACCCAAACCGGGCTCGGCGCTCGCTGCAATGGAGGGGGCACTGGTGGGGGGACCACCGAGGGATCACCCTGGGGAGGGGCTTCGTGTCTGCAGAATCACGAAATCCTACAAGTCACGAACGTCAGACAAAGGGAGCCGCCTGTCCAGCCATTCCGTTCCACGCTCTAGGCCCCGGCTTCCCAAGCCGAGTGTGATCCCCTGTAGGTGAACGTGAGGGCCCGGCCGTTTGAATGCGCTCTCAGAAACCGATGGAGCTGGGCACCCGTTTTCTATCCCTGGGCTCATGTACAAGGAGAGGGGGAGGAGGAGGAGTGGAGCCCGTGGCTAAGTACAGAGGTGCAAGAGGGGCCTGTGGCCGGCTCCGTGGAGATGGGGCACATGTGAGGGGCTGTGGTTTTGTGGGGGTGGGGGATCTAGGGGGGATGAGGCTGGGGTGGGGTGGGGATGAGTATGGGTGGGGGCCTGTGGCTGAGCGGGGGAGGAGGGAGGGCACCCTGTGGGTGGGTAGGGCGCTGTGGGAGAGTGGCTGTGGCCGGCTGGGGGCGTAGATGGGGGACCTTGAGGGGCCTGCGACTGAGTGGGTGAGGGGAGGGCTGGGGCAAGTATGCAGGTGTGAGAGGGAGGTACGACAGCTTCCCGAGTGTCTCCAGTTCACAGCAGTGCCGACAGCACGGACGTCTCTGGTTTTGGCCCCATGGGAGGGCGTGGGCAGGGGCGGGGATGGCAGCCTGAGCAAAGAGATGGGGGCATTTCTGACCGAGCCCACTGGCCCTCGGTCTGAACGACTCCTGGTTCCCTCTGTCCCGGAGCCGGATCGCTGCCCAAGTCACGGGAGCTGGGATTTAGAAGCTTCTTGTCTGAAGAATCCCCCACTGCCGTCCCAGCCTCAGCGTGCACAACCTGCCTCGAAGCCACCTCCACGGAGGCTGCCCACTGCACTCATGCACACCTCTTGGCTTTCCTTGGGAAGCGTTCCCGTCCTGGAGGCCGCTGGGAGGCACGGTGGCTGGAGCGCCGGACCCAGAGTCAGCAAGACCCATTTCCCGGCCTCTACATATTTCCTTTTGATGGCTGTTCTCGGTCCTGCCCCTCGGAGCCCGGCAGAAGCAGGTTCGTCCCTTCGGTACCACCTGGCCCTGCTCCCAGCCACGAGCCCCTACCTCCCCCCAAGCGCTCCCTGGCTCTGTCCCATATTTATATGAATCTATTTAAGGCTCCCATCATCACCTTGCCTTCAGAAACGGTCAAGAAAGCATCAACAGCCTGGACCCAAAGCAGCCCCGGCCCCCGCCCCATGCCCTCGGGACTGCCGACTTGCACAAACTCGCCCCCCTTTCGGCCCCGCTGCCGGCATCAGGCCTCCCCAGTTGGTGCTCGTGAAGCTGATTCTTGAATTTGTGTGAGACCACGTCTGTCCCTATGGACCTGGAACCTCCTGCATTTCAGCCGAGGCCAAGAGCCCGGGGAGGCCCTCGGGGACCCTGACTCGTCTAACGTGTCGGCCCCCAGTTCGGGTCTTCTGCCCGCGGGAAGCTCAGCCGGACCAACGGACTGGCCGGCATCGTTGCTTTTATCCCATTTGCCCCGTTTTTTACATCGGTTCTTTTTTAAACTCTGGGTTCCAAAATCCCTCCTTGCCCTCCCTCCTCCCCAAGAAAGCAACCGATCTGATGAAGTCACACATATGGAGTCATCAGGAGGTCCTCATCAAAAGAAATTGTTGTTCTCTTCACTCCCCCCTCCCCCACATCCCCTCCACCCCCTTCCCCTTTCCCAGAGCAAGAATAAAAGGGGGGAGACTGAGCATCATAGTGGAATCGGATGTCGGGCCCTCATCTCTGCCAGGCCTGTATTAAATGAGGTGCCATCCAGACCAAACCCATCGTCCTCGTCCTGGAGGATTCTCTGCTGCCATTCTGAGTTGGCCCAAACTCCCCACAGCCCAAAGCGGACCACGCCACCCCCCCGCCCCCAAGCCACTCTCTCCCCAACTTTCCCACCACTGGTAAGGGGACCACCGGCCTGCCTCCTATGTCCCCGCCTCGAGCCTCTCCTGACTCCAGGCCGCCCCAGCAGAGCCCTTCCTGAACAGTAAGTAAGACCGGGTCCCCTCCCCCACCCCCTACTCCAGCTGTTCCCTGTGGCCTCTGATTGCCCTTCAAAGCACTTTACAACCAGTCCCATCTTACCTTTGGCCTTTAACCTCCCGCTCTCTCTGTATGTGTCCCCCCTCCTCTTTTCCTCTCTCCCTCTCCGTCCCTCCCTCCCCTCCCCCTCTCTGTGTCTCTCTCTCCCTCTTCCTCTCTCCCTGTCTCTCTCTCCTTCTCTCCACTTTTCTCTCTCCTCCCTCTCTCCTCTCCCCTTCTCTTCTCTGCTTTCTCTCATTCTGTCTCCCCCCTTTTCTTCTCTCCCTTTCTCTCATCTTTACTCTCTCCCTTTTCTATTCCCTCTCTCCCCCTTCTCTTTCTTTCTCCTCTCTCCCATTCTCTTCTCCCCTTTCTCATTCTCTCTTCTCCTCTCCCCTTCTCTCTCTTTCTCTCCTCTCCCATTCTCTTCTCTGCTCTCCTCTTTCTCATTCTCTTCTATCCTCTCCTTTCCCTTTCTCTTCTCTCTCCTTCCTCTTCTTCTTCCTCCTTTTCTCTGCTTCCCTCCCTTTCCTCTCCCCCCCACTCTAATCCAGTGACCAAAAACTCGACCCTGTAACCTCTGGGCTCCAGATGTGGGTTTTGGCCAGCCCTCACCTCTGGAAGGCTCTTCCTCCTCAGCTCGGCCCCCCAGACTCCCCTGAATCTTCTCCAGGAAGCCCTTCCTTGTCTGTGGATGAGCCAGGAGGTCAATGTTACTGGATGGGGGGTGGGGGGGTGGAGGAAGAATCTGGAAAGACCGGAAAGGTGAGAGGGAGTCCAGTTGGGAAGGACTTTAAAAGCCAAACGGGGGTTTTCTGTTTGATCCTAGGGTGATAGGGAGCCATGGAGTTGACTGAATGGGAGTGGTGTGGAGAGACAAGCACTTTAAAGGCTGAGCAGAGGAGTAGAGAGAGGGAAGGCCCGAAGCAGGCGGACACCCCCGAGCTGGCTGCTGTGCTAGTCTCACCTCACCCCTCAGTGGGGCATAGCCTAGAGACACCACAAAGGTGAAATCACAGACCTTGGAAAAGCTTGGATATGGGGAGAGAGTGAAGAGTCTAGGAGGACTCCAGGCTGGGAGCCCAAGGACTGGGAGCCCAAGGACTGGGAGCCCAAGGCCTGGGAGGAAGGTATCACCCTCAATCATAATGGAGAAGGTTTAGGGGAAATGACCCGGAGCCATTTGGGATCTGCTGACTTTAAGGACGGGATACGTTGGCTTCAAAGATTTAGCAAAATTTGAAGAGAGGTGCAAAAATCAGTATCACTTGATTTGGGGGGGGTCAGGAAAGGTCTCCCACCATCACGAGCAACAGGGAACAGGCAGGTCCGTCCCAGCGTCTCTTGCTCCCGGGTAGTTAGAATTGTCTGTGCCTAACACACCACAATCCAGTAGCACGGTCACACAATCCCATTTGGTGTGGGAGGCAAGCCAAGTAGTAGCCTCCCTGCCTCCCTCCCGGCTTCCCTGCCATGGAGTGCACATGGCTCCATGTGGAAGGGGGGTGGGGGAGAGGGGGAGAAAGGGGGAGGGATAGAAGGGGGGAGAGAGAGAGAGAAGGAGAGACACAGAAAGGGGGAGGGGGAAAGAGAGAAAGAGGAAGAAAGAGAGGGAGAGGGGGAGAAGGGGAGAGGAGGAGAGGGGGAGGGAGAGAGGGAGAGAAAGAGAGGGAGGGAGAGAAAGAGAGGGAGGGAGGGAGAAAGTGGGGAGAGAGAGGGGGGAGAAAAAGGGGGGAAGAGAGAGAAAGGGGGGAAGAAGGGGGGAGGAAAGAGAGAGACAGAGAGTGAGAGACAGAGAGAGAGCATTCACCAATAGAGACGTTACCACTGTTAGCCTAGAGGGGGGTTTCGGCTGAGATCCTTCTGCTTCCTCGTGGAAGGGAGTCCAGGGATGTCCCTCCCCAGGAGCGACCTTCGGGGATGTAAGGTCCGAATTGTGGTGCTCGAGCTTTGAGGGAGGGGTGCTGCGACTTGACCCCTCCTCGCAGGCCGGCTTTTCGAGCTCCGCCCCCTCCCGGGCCAGATGGTACAGTCCGAGTTTAAAAGGCCCGGGCCGGCTCGGCGGGCGCAGTGTGTGGGCGGCGGCGGCGGCGGCGGCACCCCGGCAGCCACGGACTCGCCTTCTAGGGGCTGCCCCGGCCTGCCCGCGGCCACTGGGCGGCTGAGCGACAACAGGGAGCCCGAGCCGGGGCGCCGCCGCCGCGGGGTTCCGAGGCGCGGGTGCGCACACCCCGCCCCCGTCCACTGGCCCCGCCCCCCGCCCCCGGCGGCCAGCCAGTGTGTCCCCCATCCGGGGCCTGGCTCGTGCTGGTAGCCCCCTCCCGCCGACCGTTGTGGGCATCGGTGTCTGGGGGGCCCCGGCGTAAACTTCCGGGGTGCTGCCCCGCCGTTCCTTGCGTCCAGCTCCAGGTAGGTGACCCCCTCCCCCCATCGGGAATCCCCCTGCACCCTGGGGGCCTCCCTTCCCCATCCCTGTTCGTGGCGCCGTCCCCAGTCACCTGTCCGCCCCTGCTGGGGAAGCTGGAGGTGGGTGCGGCCCCAGCTTGCCTTTACTCCCCGTCCCCCCTTCTCCTCCAAACGCACTTTGTGAAATTTTCTTGGAGGGCTCAGTGTCAGGGTCGGGCGAGAGACCCCTCCCTCTCCTCGAATCCACGACTTTCCGCCTGGGGGGGAGAGGGGGGAGGTTGCTGGTGCTTTGGGATCGATGTAATAATCACTCGGGTGATGGGGGGGTGCGATGTGCTAATTCTGTCTCCTCTGGGGCAGGGGAGAGAGACCCCAAAGTAGGCCCGAAGTACTTGGGTTGAAGAACTAAGAGGTTTGGGCATTTGCGGACTGGGGCTCTTTGTGTGGGAACGGGGAATTGGCTGCATGGAGAGGGAGGAGCTGGGGCTGACTTGGGTCTGAGTTTCTGGGGCTGTAGATGGAGGAAGGTGTTTGTGTGGCTGAGAGTTCTGGGTCTGGAAGGCAGCTTAGAAAGCTGCCCATCAGAGAGAAGGGGGGGTGCTGGGGCTCTCAATCACTGGCCTCCCCCTCCTGGTAGAGGGGAGCTGTCATAATGAGGGGCTGAGGGGCCCCGTCAGACAGAAGACCCCCGGTTCTTAAGCAGAGCCCTCACATGCTCGCCCCCCATTCCCAGGTTCTCCACCTCCCTGCTTGGACCATGTGCCTCCTTTCTGGGCTCAAGTGCCTCAGTTAGGTAGGGAAGGTGGTGGGGCACTCTGGGTTCTGGGGAGCCATCCGGCGGAGAATAGCCAGAGCCATACTTTGAATCCTGGCTGCGACGTTGCAGGTTTCTCCTGTCTCCCCTAGATCTGGTCTGCTTTCTGTTTATCTTGGAGACTGGGGTTTTTTCCCTTCCTCTTTTCCCCCCCTTTGACTCTTCCTGGGCCTCCTTGGAGCTGGGCTGGAGAGCTTTTGCTTTCCCCTTTCAGATGGCAGCGTCGCTTTCCCTTCTCCCTTTCCCTCCCCGCTCCCCACCCCCTGCCCATGTTGGCCCCTCGGGCTTCACCACCTCCACCACGGCAGGCACGGGCAAAATCAGCGACATGGTTCTCGGGCCGGCGCCAGCGTTCCCCGAGCTGTTTTCCTCCATCTCTGGGCCCGTGGAGTGGGTGTGGCCTAGGAGTGGACACCATTCATTGTGGGGCGACCAGAGATAGGGTGCCCACCCCTGGGCCCAAAGCAGCCTTTTCTCGAGCTGTGGGGCGCCTCCAGCCAGTCTCGCCTCATGGGCTACGTTTCCCGTCCCCAAATGTAACGATACGATGGACGGTATCTTCCAGCGGCTGCGGTCCCTGCCCATTGTCGGCATTCGGGCTCACTAAAATGGCAAGGGTGCCCACCTGGGGCGGGAGGGGTGCCCACTCACAGCACATAGGGGTGAGAGGTGAGATCCTTGAATTTTAGAGTTGGGGGCTGTGAGTCGGGGGGATTGGCATGGAAGGGGGGGCACCGTACGTCCCTGCCTCTTTCCTGAGCCCCACAGCTGGTCCGGAGTGATTCGGGCCCCACGGTTTCTCTTGACGGGCCGGGGTCGGGCCTGCCGTCCGCTTTCCCTGCCCCCGACGTGGAGGCGGCTCGGAGGGTTCTGAGCCGGCGGCGTCCCGTTCTGCTGCCTGTGCGCGTTGTGTCGGGCTCCGTCTGGGAGGCTGTTTATTGGAGTGTTTGAGTGTTCAGGGCTGTTGTGTGTGTCTGGCTAGCGCTGCATTTGTGTATCTTGGTGGTGCTGTGTGTGTGTGTGTGTGTGTGTGTGTGTCAGTCAGAGAGAGATAGAGGGAGAGATCTGTGACCTGCTGCGTCGTGGCTGAAGGCGAGCCCCCCTCCCCTCCCAAGCCACGCTCTGCTTTGTGTGTGTGTGTGCGAGTGCTGCAGGTGGTGGGGATTCAGACTCCAAGGATGGAGGGACAGCAGCCCCAGGCAGCCCGGGCCCAGGGACTTCAGAATCGGAGCCGTCCAGCTCCATCTTAGCTCCACCCTGCGGGAGCTTGATTGGGAGGGGCCGTGGGGGCCCTCGCTCTGCTCCAAGCCGCCCCCCCTCCCCCAGGAGCTGGCCAGCTTTAGCACAGAAGAAAGGACAGCAGCAGCCTTGAGGTTATCCATCCTCCCCACTCTCCGCCCAGTACCGTGCGTCCCAGGTCCCGGAAAGGGGAAAAAGCCAAGCCTTTGCCGGCAAGGACGCCAGCCCCACGTGATAGCACACCTGTGACTCCATGGGGTGTTGGGGCTCCGGAGGCAGATGGGGGCTCTGGGGATTCAGTCTCTGAGCTCCTGCCTCTTTGGGCCAGGGTTTTCCGAGACCCCTTGGGTGTGGCCCGTCTCCCTCGGGGCCTGATGCTAACGAGCTGGTCTCTGGGAGGCCGAGGGTGCTTTCCGGGCGCCGCTCGGTGACTGGGCCACCTTCTCCCTCCCCGACCATGGTGCTCTTTGTTCTCTCCCTCCCTCTCGAGTCTGACATTTGGGAGGAAGGGGCCGGGAGCCGGCTGCCGGGAAGGCTGGGCAGGGGGTGTTTGGGGCAGATCCCCTCCGCTCCATCCTCGGCGGATTGGGTGTGTGACAAGTGGGGAGGGCTCCCGGAAGGAGGCGGCTCGAGGACAGGCCCTTCCCGTAGTCTTCCCCCGCACCCGATCGGACGGCCGGGGTACGTCTCCGTGGCGTCCCCCGACCTTGTTCCCTCTTCCCCCAAGTCTTCCCCTAGGACTCGGCCGCTCGCCCGGGACCGGCCATGGCTCCGGGGGACCCCGCGGCGCCGCGTGCGAAGGCGTCGGGCCCCTTCCCGCCACTGCTGCTGTTGCTGCTGCTCCTGCCCCTTCCCCGCGAGGTACTACCGGCCGCGGGCCCCTTCCATACCTTCTCTGCAGCCGACACCACCTTGACCCACCTGGCCGTGCACCGGGGGACAGGGGAAGTGTTTGTGGGGGCCGTGAACCGGGTGTTCAAGTTGTCCCCAAACCTCACCGAGCTGCGGGCCCACATTACCGGGCCCATTGAAGACAATGCCCGCTGCTACCCCCCTCCAAGCATGCGGGTCTGTACCCACCATTTGGTACCCACCGATAACATCAACAAACTGCTGCTCATCGACTACGCCAGTCGGCGCCTGGTGGCCTGTGGCAGCATCTGGCAGGGCATCTGCCAGTTCCTTCGCCTCGATGACCTTTTTAAACTGGGTGAGCCACATCATCGCAAGGAACACTATCTGTCAGGGGCCCAGGAGCCAGACACCATGGCCGGGGTCATCGTGGAGCAGGGATCGGAGCCCAGCAAGCTGTTCATCGGCACGGCCATAGACGGCAAGTCCGAGTACTTCCCCACCCTCAGCTCCCGCAAGCTCATCCGCGACGAGGACAGCGCCGACATGTTCAGCTTGGTGGGTGGCCCGGTGGGGGTGGGAGGATGGTCCGGGAGCAACTTCCTGCTCTGGGGGGGGGGGGGGAGGGGGTGCTTGAAACTGCCCTACCTGAAGAGAGCTGCCAGTGCACTCATCAGGGACAGATTGAGAGGGATCAGTGATCAAATGACTGTAGCCTTCAAAGATCACAAAGAAAGCTGAAAGTTAATGGCTCCATCATGCTCCCTTCTGGGGGATGGCTGGGGGGAAAGCCAGCAGCTTTTTCTTCTGGAGACTAGGAGGCCCCGGGTCTTCTGGCGGGGGGGGGGGGGAGGGAGATCCTAAGCCAACTCGAGCCGTTTGGCCAAGCTGTCCCTGGCTCCAAGTGATGGATTCCAGGGCCGAGGAGCTAGGACCAAGTAGGGTCTGCTGGGCCGGACTGCTCACATAAGGGGGTTCAGAGTGGCCACTGCTTCCCCGGCTCTCTCCTCCACTTCCTGGGGGAATGCTGGGATCTTGGCATTGACACGTGAATATATGGCCCACGGTTATGGATCATAGATCGATTGGGCAAGGGACCTTGAGTCAAACCTGAAGTCAGCCAAGAGTCCCATATATGATCTAGTAGCACCCCTCCCACAAAGGTGACCAAGGGACTGGGGCACCGGACCTGGAGTCGGAAAGGCCACAGTTCACATTTGACCTCGGATGCTAGCTGTACGAGCCTGGGCCAGTCACTTCCCCCCTGCCTGTATAAAACTGGGGGAGGAAATGGCAAAACACTCCGGGATCTTTGTCAAGAAAACCCCTGAACACTTGGTCCAAGGGGTGCCCAAGAGTCAGCTTTTGACTCAACAGCCACAGCCCCTCCTTGGGCACCCTTTCCGCCAATGTAAGTCGAGACTTGGCTCATTTCCTTTTTGCCCAGGAGTCCTCGGCCGGTAGATCTGGAAAAGGTTTTGGGGAATCCTGGGACTTTGGGAGCCAGCCTCACGGGCAGGCGTCCGACACTCGCTTGGGGTCCACCCGGGGGTCTCTTAGGGCAGCCTGGCGGAAGGCCTCCGGCTTTGCTAGTCAGCACTCGTGCCGGTGACCTAAATGAGAATGAAAATGGTTCCTGCCCTCTAGGATCACACTTGTCCCCGAGGCCAGGGCCCATCGCCCTCGTTTGGCATTTCTGTCCCCGGCACTTACCCACTACCCGGAACAGTAAGCAATTTCTAAAGGCTCGGGAACGGACCGACCACACGCACACAGAACGAGGTCCGTGTGGCGTTCTTAGGCCGAGGAAGGACAACGAATGTATCGGCCTCGTGTCCAGATTCTCAGCCACCCGACTGAGCCGTCGGGTCCGTCTGTCCACACATCCCACCATGCGCGTGGGCACGTGTCGTGGCTGGGGCGTGTCTTGGCGGTCTCCCTCTGGGATTTTTATCCCCTCCACAGCCCCAAACTTTTTCAAAAGGCAAGTAGCGTGTGAATCTGGGTTCTCGTTCCAGTTCTGCTGTGTACTTCCGTCACACTGGGCAACCTACTGACACTCCCTGGGTCTCAGTTTCTTCATCTGTAAGATGAGAGGGTTGCACTTGGCATCTAAGGGTCCTTCCAGCTCTCAAGACTATCTAGATTCATTATAGCGATAGCAACTATTGTCAAATAAGAGGAAGGAGAACTTGGGACAATTCTTGCGAGAAGTTGGAACTTGCCTCGGCTCGAGCTTGGGGGGGAGCGATTTCTAGAGCCGTTTCAGGTGGCTGTAGTGGAGGGCCACCCCCTCCCCAGCCCCAGCCTCTCTAAATCGGCGAGGCTCGTCGGCTTGGGGCCGGAGTTGACTCGCCTTTCTTCCCCCTCTCATTTCCCTTCTTTCCTTTCTTTCCCTTCCTTCCTCAGGTGTACCAGGATGAGTTTGTCTCCTCACAGATCAAAATCCCGTCAGATACCCTGTCGCTGTACCCAGCCTTCGACATTTACTACGTGTACGGCTTTGGGAGCGAGTCTTTCGTCTACTTCCTGACGCTGCAGCTCGATACCCAACAGACGCTCTTAGATGCGGCCGGCGAGAAATTTTTCACATCCAAGATCGTGCGCATGTGTGCCGGCGATTCGGAGTTCTACTCCTACGTGGAGTTCCCCATCGGCTGCTCCAGAGACGGCGTGGAGTTCCGCCTGGTCCAGAGCGCCCACCTGGCCAAGCCCGGCCCCCGGCTGGCGCAGACGCTGGGCTTGTCGGAGGATGAGGACGTGCTCTTTACTATCTTCTCCCAGGGGCAGAAGAACCGTGCCAGCCCGCCCCGCCAGACGCTGCTCTGCCTCTTTACTCTCAGGGACATCAACGCCCACATTCGGCGCCGAATCCAGTCCTGCTACCGTGGAGAGGGCAAACTGTCTCTGCCCTGGCTGCTGAACAAGGAGCTTCCCTGTATCAATACAGTGAGTATGAGCCCCAGATCCCCCCTCTCCCTCTTCCCCTCCTTGCTCCCCGTCTCCCTCTTCCTCGCCTTGCTCTCCATCTCCACTCACTTCTCCCTCCCCCATTTCAGCGATATTGGAGGAGCCCCAGGCCAAGGGTTGGGGGGTGATGGGCACCCGGATGGCAAAGCACACTCCGGCCACATTCGTGAGCCTTCAACCAGGTTTGGGACGAGGCAGCCGGAAGGAAACGGGAGGTCTTAGCTTCTTCCCCTCCAGGGAACGAAAAGGATAAACTTCTCTTCCTTCCACCCCCAGCCCATGCAGATAAATGGAAACTTCTGTGGCCTGGTCCTAAACCAGCCCTTGGGCGGGCTGCAGGTGATCGAAGGGCTGCCCCTGCTCGAGGACCGGTCGGACGGGATGGCCAGCGTGGCCGCCTACACATACCGCCAGCATTCGGTGGTCTTCATCGGCACCCGCAACGGCAACCTTAAGAAGGTAAGGCCGGGGCGGTGGTTTCTCTGGCTTAGGGTTCGAGTGCCAGCTCGAAGAGGTGCCATGCCGGTGCAAGGCAAGGCCGGACGGAACCACTCCGAGGCGGTGTTTCGGCAAGCTTGGCGCGCTGTGGTGACTGAGGCTAGCAGGGGGTCCCGGGAGCAGGTGAGCCCTGTGGGCGTCCGAGTGAGGGTGCTGCAGGGAGAGCAGGTGATGGGAATTGAAGGCTGGCCGTATTCAGGACAGTGAGCAGACCGTCTGGGCCCGAGTGGAGGAACCTGGCGGTGGGCGGCCTTGGGTGCCCATCCCAAAAGTTGGATTTTTATCTTGTAGGCATTGGGGAGCCAGGGAAGGATCTGGAGTGGGGAAGGAGCATGGTGGTAGTGGCTGTGACTCATAGGACAGCCAGATAGAGGGTGACGGGTTACTGGGAGAACAAATGGAGACTACATTCAGGCCCGGAGCTAGTAAAGACTGGGAGGGGACTGAGCAAGATCTTCAGCTGCTTTAGTTTGGTGCCCTTCTCCACTCTGGAGTGACTTGGGCTGCCCCACTGGGCTCCTTCACTTCCCTTCTCCCGAAGCCTCCGGGAAACTTTGTAGCACATTCCCATTCGGGGTTTAGTTGGATGATGGTGGGGGAGGAGTTAAGCTGCTTTTTGTCTTGGGCAACCGTGTGCCCCCTTTCCCTCTCTCAGCCTGTTCCCGCCTCCCGTGAGGTGGGTGTGAGGAAGGACGGCCTTCCCGAGGCATGGCTTAGAGGTGGCAGTAGTTGGTGCTGCTCTAGGCCTCCGACTTGCAGATGGACCCGGCCTTCTCCCAGGCCCTTCTGGGTTTCAGCTTGCCTCAGCTCTTCCTTCCTTCCTTCCTTCCTCGGCCTCAGTTCCCCGTTACATGTGAAAATCCCCTCCCAGAGTGGGGCCTTCTGATTTGGGACTTCTCTTGTGACCCTTGGGTCTGTAGTCTTTTTGGTCCTCCCCACTCAGAGTCAGGGGGCCATTTGGGGGCAAGAGAGGAGGGACAGAACTCCCCAGACTAAGAGATTCAGCTAGAGGCTCATGGGAAGCAGGGGCCCCGGCCCTGCTGTGCTCGGTTTGACCACTAGCTGGGCCCCCGAGGACTCCTCGAAGCCCTAGCTCTCTTAAATAATCTGAGCACCTTATAGCATGTTCCTTCTTTCTCCTCCTCCTGAGGATTCTGGGATGGCTTAGGGAAGAATTTTCTTCCCTGGAGTCAGTGCATCCTCTTTATCGGGGGTGGTGGGGTGGGGAGGTGATGGGGGAGATTCAGCTATTCCCATTGGTACCGCCCCCATAGGGAGGCAAAGAGAAGCCGGCGTGTTTGGGCCATGGCTTAAGTCAGTGTGCCGATGTTCCGTGCCCGAGCAACAGTCCAGGCCCGGCATTAGCCGACAGCATCCTGGCACACAGGGATGTTCTGCTCCCACTCCCCCTCCCCCCCACTCTGCTTGGGAGTGGAGGTGAGTGCTAGCAAGGGTGATCGGGGAGGGGGCAGAGGCCCCCATGGCCTTCCTCCGAAGCCCCTCCCTTTGCTTCTTCGGCCTAGGTTCGTGTGGACGGCATCCACGACGCCCATCTGTACGAGACGGTGTCTGTGGCGGAGGGCAGACCCATTCTCCGAGACCTCCTGTTTAGCCCGGACCATCAGTACATCTACCTCCTGAGTGACAAGCAGGTGCCCTCGGGGAGGAGGCGGGAGGCTGGCAGGGCCGGGGAGGGCTGGCTGCCGCTGGTCCGCTGAACCATCTCCCCTTCCGCTGCCCAGGTGAGCCGGGTCCCCGTGGAGACCTGCGAGCAGTATCTTCACTGCGGGGCGTGTCTAGGCTCGGGGGATCCCCACTGCGGCTGGTGTGTGCTTCACAACAAGTAAGCTGGCAAAGGGTGCTCGGGGGCCAGATGTTGGCCTCCCCCCGAGTCTCTCCCTCCTGGGCTCCCCCACTTCCCATGTCCCATCGGGCTCCCCGGGCTGGGGCGGGGGTCTGTGGCCAGAAGGCCGGCCGGAACAGAGGCAGCCAGGCAGGGCAGGGGGCCCTCTCTCCCCTGCCCTGGAGCACCCAGCACTGGCAGGCAGGGTTACTGTTGCGGTCTGCCTTCCTCTGAGATCAAGTGAGTGACTTGTCCTCTTCCAAGGAGGCTGCCTGGGTTACTTCTTGGAAGCAGGGCAGACACAGCCAAGGGAGCGGGGGGGAGGGCCCTGCATGTCTGAGGCCGGGTCACCTTGGGGGGGGCCTCATGCCTGGGCCGGGGACTGTCCTTGTCCTTGGGGAGGGCCCTGCATGTCTGAGGCCGGGGCCCTCACGGGCCACCTTGGAGGTCATTCTTGCCTTGTTTCCTTGGGTTCAAGTTTCGTGGCCAGAGATTTCCTGAGACCCCTCCGTGTTCCCAAGGATTTTCTGGTTCTTTCTGTGGTCAACCAGGGGCACATTTTCTCTTAGAATAAAAACCAAAATTTTATTCTTCTCCTTCTCCCCCCATATGAGCAGGACCTGGTGGGAGGGAGCCCCGAAGATGGCCATCTTCATCTTCCTCCCTGAGCAGGAGGGCCAGCAGGGACCCCTCCCCCATCCTGCCCCCCGTTCACGGGCTTGCTTAGGTAGGCCTGAGCGTGAGTGCCGACTGGCCTAAGTGAGTGTGACATGAGAGGCCACTTTGTTGGGGGTGGCACTGGGACAGAGAACAAGTGTTCATTAAGAGCCTACTATGTGCCATGAATTCTGCTAAGCGACTTACAAATAGCGGCTCGTTTGATCCTCACAGCCACCCCGAGAGGTAGGTGCTGCTCTGATCCCGATTGGATAATGGAGGAAACCGAGGCAGGTAGCTGTTTCAGCAGCTTGCCTGGGGTCCCTCCACAAGAAGTACCTGAGGTAGCCTTTGCCCTCGGTGCTTAGCCCCTAGTGGTCGGCCCGAGCCGGTGAGGTTCCTCCTGGGGCTCGAGCCCCGGAAGCCGTGCCACGAAGGCCTGTCCACCCGCCTTTCGATGCTCCCGGGTCCTCAACTTCTATCTGGCCCCACGATGGGGGGCGATCTTTGCAGCAGTAGTTTGGGGGTGAGGGAGAGACGGAAAGGACGGAAGGCCCAGTGGGTTCTCCCTTTTCCAAAGGCCTCTTCCCAGGGCATCTCACAAGAGAGGCCCCCGCGCCATTCACACACCAGAGCTGGGCCGACGGGCTGGCCTCTAGGGTGTGTGCCCGGGGAGATCTAGGTCACACGTGTCGCGGGGAGGGGAGGATGTCAGCCTTCTCGGTCTGGGGCCTCTGGGCACCATAGCTTTTGTGTCTCCTTGTTCCCACAAAAAGCCGCTTCCTGGCAGAACCATGAGGCACTGCTGCAAAGCGGGAAAGAGCTTGGCAGTGGCTGCCTCCCCCTCCCTGATCCCACACGGCTTGCCTTCCTGCCTCATCCCCCGGGCCCTACCTAGGACAGACCTGGCTTGCCTCGGGTCCCCAGGCCTCCGCTCCGCCTAAGGAGCGGAAACTCCAGCCCCTGATGACGTCTGTCTGCTCCTTGGGCCTCTGGGGGCCGAGCGGTTGCCTGGCACTCCGGCCCCGCCTCCTCCCTCCGCTGGCTGCCGAGGCCCGGCTGGCGCCGGAACAGCTAGCATGAGGTCCGGCTCGCGGCCGAGGGTCCTCTCGGGGGTCTGAGGCTGTGTTTTCCCCCCCTTCTCCCACACGTGTGTGTCCAGATGCTGCCGGGAGGGGGAGTGCCCTCGGGCTTGGGAGCCACACCGGTTCACCGAGGTGCTCAGCGAGTGTGTCCGTGTGTCGGTGCGGCCCAGCAACATATCTGTCACCGTGCCCGAGGTGCAGGTGAGACGCGGAACGGGGGATAGGGGCCGGGGAGCCGGGCCCCAGGGCCCCTCTGAACTTCGGCCCCCGTGTCCTCGTGGCCCCCAGGTGACGGTGGTGGTCCAGAACGTGCCTGACCTGACGGGGGGGGTGAGCTGTTCCTTCGAGACCCTGGCGGAGAACGAAGCCTCCCTGTTGGGCCCGGGGCAGCTGCAGTGCCTGTCCCCTTCCTTGCGGGACATTCCCACCATCACTGGCGGGCACGGTAAGTGGGCGTGAGCGGCTGTGGTGGTCACATCCTTGCGACCGGAGTGCCCGGCTTACCGTCCACCCCCCGCTCTGCCCACAGGCGCCACCTCCACTGTCCAGCTCTACTTGCACTCCAAAGAGACCGGCTTGAAGTTTGCTCAAGCTGATTTTGTCTTCTACAACTGCAGCACCTTCCAGTCGTGAGTCTTGCCTCTGAGGCCGGTCCTGTCCCCGTCTCACCCCCCGGAAGGGAACACCCCAGCTCCCAGAGGGAGGGCCCACGCGCGGGAGAGCCGAGCCAGCGAGCCCGCGCCCCCCGCTCGGCCGGCCCGCGGCGGCTCGGGGCGGCGGCGTCAGAACGCGGCCCAGCGGACGACCGTGGGTTGCCGTGAGCCGTGTCGGGCGGCGGTTTGATTTCTTTTGCTAACTGCTGCCCGATGGTGTTTCAGTCTGGTTCCCCCCAAAAACGTGTCTGATCCCCTCATTCTAGGCCGGCCTTGGGTTATGGATGAGGAGGTGGGGCGGAGAGACAAAGGGCTGGCCGGCCCAACGTCCGTCTCTCACACACACATGCGCACACGCTCACGTGCACATCTACGCGGCCACACGCGTACACAGATACACACGCAGTTGCACAATACAGTGCACGCACACACACGGACACGGTCTCAGAGCTGGAAGGGCCCCAGTCTAACCCCCCTCATTTTGCTGAAGAAGGAACTGAGACTCAAGGGAAGAGGCTGGAAATAGCAGGAGGAGGCTTTGAATTCAGCTTTGTCCCTTCTTATCTAAGCAGCTCGTGTGACCCCGTTTCTGTCCCTGCTTCAGTCAGGGAGGGTCAGGGAGCCGGGGAATGTCAGCCGGACGGGTCCTCAGAAAGCACCTCATTTTCCAGATGAGGAAGTGGAGGCCGTCATCTTTCCAGTTGGTCTTTCCTGGGCCTTGCCCGCTGCCCGACTTCAGGGCTGTTTCAGTGGCCAGTGAGGGGGAGCAGGGACAGGAGGAGGGGAGAACCCGTGCCCGGCTGGGCCCCGCTCACCGAGGCGGCCTCAGCTCTTGCCAGCAGCGGGAGTCCACTTGATTCCAGAGGGCAGGGCCGGCAGGGAAGGGCGACTGGCTGGCCTCGTGTTCCCCATCTAGAAGACAAAAGGCTTGTCTTGGGTAGTCCCTGGCCACTGTAGACCACCCTCTGCGGGGAGAGTGGGCTGCCGGTTCCTTTGAGGCCTTTGGGTTGGGCCTACGGGCAGAAACCCGGCATCCAACGTTTTCTAGCTGTGCAAAGCCTCGTTCAGCCTCAGTTTCCTCTCCTGTATAATGGGGATAAGAATAGCCTGTAGTTCCTGGACCTTTTGGAGGATCAGATGAAATGCTGGCTATAAAGTGCTTTAGCAACTTTCAAATACTCTAGAAATGGCACCTGGGAGCGGGTGCTCGAGCTGGCGTCTGACCTCCTGTGGGAGGCGCTGGATGAACATCCAAGCCATTTAAGCAAAGGCTAAGTATTTGTCGGGGATGTTGCAGTCTCTATTTAGCCATGGTCGGGATTGGAGGGTCACTGAGGTCCCCCTCCCAGCTCAAGAATATGCAATATACCCAGGAGGGCAAGCCAGCCTCCTTGACCCCCCAAGCCTTGTCAGGCTCTGCCCCCTTGTGAATGTACTTCCAGGGGCTCTTGGGGATCGGCCCTGGATCTGGAGAACTCTTTCCCACTTTGTTGGTTTAGGAGAGCATCAGGGCCCCAGGAAAGCCTCCTCCCCACAGAGCCACCTCTAGCTGACAGACCCCCCACCCCCCTTTCTCCTCGAGACGGTCAAGTGCTCCGACCTGGCGCCCGGAAGTCCGGGCCGCTCACGCCGTCTCCTACCGGCTCAGCTGAATGGCTCGGCCCTCATTTTGCACCGCCGTCCATCCGAGGGCTCAGAGCCGGACGCGCTCCGGATCCTCCGGGCGACGGCTCGTTCGCCTTCTCGCCGCTGAACGTGCTTCTCTGTCCGCTCAGGTGTCTGTCGTGTGTCAGCAGCCCCTACCCTTGTCACTGGTGTAAGTACCGCCACATGTGCACAGACGACGCCAGGGAGTGCTCCTTTCAGGAGGGCCGGGTCAACACTACTGAGGTGAGGGCCGTGCCTTTGCCTTTTCCCCTCTTCGCGCCCCGTGGAGGCGCCCGGCAGCCGCGTCGGGCTCTCCCCGCCTGCACGTCGGGCCCTAACGGCTTCTTCGGCAACAAGTGGCTCGCTTGTGATGTCTGCATCCGGAGCTTCCGGGTGCCCATGGGGAGGCCCCTCTGCCAGCTCTGAGTGGAGCTGTTCTAGCATTATCCTAATGTGTGGGAGTTCAAATCGGGGGGAGCCATTTGGCCCTTTTTCTAGGCCTTGGGGGTGGGTTGCATTGGGGCCCCGCAGCCCTGCCAGAGACACCTTGTGTGACAGACCATGATGACCTCCCTGTTCCTGGTTTGGAGTTAGAAAACAGGGCCCCTGCCCGGGTACTCTGTGTGTGTGTGTGTGTGTGTGTGTGTGTGTGTGTGTGTGTGTGCTTAGGTGGGCCCATGTGTGCACGTGTATGTTGACATGTGAATGTGCAGGAAGGCGTTGCATGCACATGTGTGTATGTTGTGTGTGGGGGCCTGTGAGTGTGTGCATACATATTTGGGCTTCTGTGTGAGCACATGCATGCATTTTGTGTGTGTGTGTGTGTGTGCATGTGCATGCGTGAAACATGAACAGCAGAGGAAGCAGCTGGGAGGAAGAATTGACTCTGGCCGGTCTCCAGAGAGAGCAGGGGCTAGCGCTGCATTCTGTCTTTTGTCTATTTCTGGGACGGGATCAATTTAAGGCCTCGACGGAAACCGGCTGAGCCTGTGCGACGAGACCCCGGGGACCCGGGCTTCCTCCATTGCTTTGGCCCCCGGCCTCGGCTCGCCAGCTGGGGGCCGGCGACCGGCGTGGCCGGCCGGTCTCCCGGGGCGGAGGCTGCGTCTGCTCCTCCCGGTGGCCGGGGACGGAGGGGCCGAGCCGAGCGCCCCGGGTCCTCTTCCTCCACAGGGCTGCCCGGAGATCCTGCCCAGTGGGGAGATCCTGATCCCGGTGGGCGTGGTCCAGCCGCTCACACTCCGGGCCAAGAACCTGCCCCAGCCCCAGTCGGGGCAGAAGAATTACGAGTGCGTGTTCCGCATCCAGGGCAGGCAGCAGAGGGTGCCCGCCATCCGCTTCAACAGCAGCAGCGTCCAGTGCCAGAACACCTCGGTGAGCCGGGAGGCGGGCGGGGGAACGAGCGGGCGCTGTCGCTGCCTTCCCCGAGACCCCCTTGGGAGGGGGCCTTACGGGAATCCCCCACCCCACCCCCACGGGCCAGGAGCGGCCCGGATCCAGGGAAGTCATCACGGTGTCGTGCTTCTCGTTTCGGCCTCCAAGCGCTGAGAGGTGTGTGTGGGGAAGTGCGCTGTACGCACGTGAGTGCGTGTGTGTGTTTGTGTGGACGTTGTGGGTGTGCATTGGGTATGTATTTGTGAGTGTGGTGGGTGTGTGTGTTGCTGAGTAAGCCAGCCAAGAGATGGGATGTAGAACGAGGCTGCTCACAAACAGGCCGCAGCCCTGGCTCCTGTTGCCGTGGAAGTCCCGGGGTCCCCTCTCCAGCCGGAGAGGACCCTGGAAGCTCAGCCTCCCCTCAGCCTGTGCCACTTAACCTCAGCCCTGTGGCTCCCTCCCCTCCCTCCCAATGAGCTCAGGGTCCCTGTCCCTATGGTAACACTGACCCGTCTCCACGGTAACTCCTCTCAGTATTCCTACGAGGGAGATGCACAGGGCGCCGTGGCATTAGATTTCTCCGTGGTCTGGGACGGCGACTTCTACATCGACAAGCCCGACAACTTCAAAGGTGAGAGCTGGTCTCTGTCGTCCTCGTCCCCTCTGGCGCCCAGCCTCCCGGCGGCCCCGAGGTTATCTAGAGCCTGGCTAGAGCTTCGGCTCTTCAGGACGCAGTCCCCTCTTTCCTTGGCCTCCGCCAGCCTCGGGTCCTCCCTTTGGCCCCCAAGCCCGTCCGGGGCCGCTCTCAGTCATTGACACGGCCCGTGGCCGTTTCTCTTCAGCCCTGTTGTACAAGTGCTGGGCCCAGAGGGAGAGCTGCGGCCTGTGTCTGAAGGCCGATCCCCGCTTTGAGTGTGGCTGGTGCATTTCGGAGAAGAAGTGCCAACTGCGGGCCCACTGCCCTATGCCCAAGGGCAACTGGATGCACCCGAGCAAGAGGAACCCACGCTGCAGCCATCCGCGCATCACCAAGGTCAGCGCGCGTCCTCTCGGGATGGGGGTCGTGTGAGGAGGAGCTCCTTGCACACCCTCTGCTCCGCTCCCGTCTCCCACAGATCTACCCCGTGAAAGGCCCCAAGGAGGGGGGCACGCAGGTGACGGTGTTGGGCGAGAATCTGGGCCTGACGTACCACGAGGTTGGCGTGAGAGTAGCGGGCGTTCGCTGCAACTCCATCCCTGCCGCATATATCAGCGCTGAGCGGTAAGTGAGCGTTCCCCTGGTGCCGCCCTCGGCCCCCACCCCGAGAGCTGCGTGGCCCGGCCTTCTGTCTGCTTCTCACCGTGGGCACACGCACGTGTGTGAATTCCCTGATTCCCCCCCCTCCGCTCCCCTGCCCCCCAGCAGCAGAGGTGGGCAAGGAGGCGGCAGCGCCCGGCCGGTGCCGACTCGTCCTCCCGTGACCTCGGCGCTTGCCCCCGTTCACTCGCCACACTTTCTTGCTTGCCAGGATAGTGTGTGAGATGGAGGAGTCTCTGGTGCCCAGCCCGCTGCCAGGGCCTGTGGAGCTGTGCGTCGGCGACTGCTCCGCGGACTACCGGACTCAGTCTGAACAGCTGTACACCTTCGTGGTGAGTCCCCGAGCGGCGATTCAGACTTCCCTGAGACCCGTGGGGGCCACGCTCCCTCCCCGCCGTCTTTTCCCCAGAACAAAGCTTTCGTTCTTGGTCCCTGCCTTCTCCCCCATAAGGCAGCTGGGTGGCATCGTGGAGCCCTGTTGAGCCTGGAGTCCAATCTACCCTCAAACACTTCCTAACTTGCTGATCCTGAGCAAGTCATTTCATCTTTGGCTGCCTCAGTTTCCCCATTCCCCAACTGAGGAATATAATAGGGTTTTACTTTCCAGAGCAATCGGCACACAGTAGGCACCTAGTGAGCCCCTTCTCCCTCCCCCCTCCTCTCCGTCCTTCTTTCTTCTCTTCCCCCACCGGTTCTGAGTGATTTCTGGATTGGGCCCTGGGGTGGGCTTGGCTGGAAGAGGAGGAGCCTTTTTTCTCTCTCAGGACCTCTCCTTCCACTGCAGACCCCAACCTTTGAGCAAGTGAGCCCCAGCCAAGGACCAGCTTCCGGGGGCACCCACCTCACCATCTCTGGCAGCCACTTGGACGCGGGCAGCAGCGTGGCCGTGGCCGTGAGGAACAGAGAATGCCAGTTCGTGAGGTGGGCACGGGGGGCTGTTCTCGTTCTGTTCTACGAGAGGAGTTCGCAGTCTGCGGTGGGCAAAACGACTTGCTCCCAGAGCAGTGAATGCATTGGAGGGTTTGGGGGCAGGAGGCTGGAGTCAGGGATGCCTTCCTCTATGGGGTAGCTGAGCTCAGCCTGGGAGAAACTGGGGGATTCTAAAGAGACGGGGATGAGGAAAGACCGTGTGGCAGGCCCGAGGGCCAGCCTGGGCCTAGCCACGGGCACCTAGCTACGGGGACTCGGCCATGGGCCCAGCCGGGAGCGCCTAGCCACGGGCCTTGACGTGGGGACTTGGTCACGGCCGTAGCTACGGGGGCCTAGCCTTGGGGCCCAGCTGGCTCAGGAAGAGTGAGCCTGGAAAGTGGGCTGCATCAGCAAGAGTGGGGTAGAAGAAGCCAAGGAAGCTCAGGAGAGTCACTAGAGTCTGCCAAGTGGAGGGTAGACAGTAAGAAGGGGGACCCGGGCTCGACGGTCGTTGCAATTGTGCCGAAACGGGTCCTGGGCCTGGGACTCGGGAAAGGAAGCTCCAGATGGCGTGGGGATGGGGAGGCCCGTGAGGGTGAGGGGACGGTGTGGGATGGGCCGGGAGGGTTCGGGGGCAGGGGAACGAGGTCAATCGGGAGGGTGTTGGGTTAGAGAAGTTTACCCGGGTGGAATGTCCAGTAGGTGGCGTGGGACAGTGGATCAGAATACCTGAGCTGGCTGCATAGATGTGGGCGTCTCCGGAAGTAAGGAGGCCAGCGGAGGCATTGTTCGGGAGGATGGCTGGGGCCCTGGTCCCCCCCACCCTGACCCACTCCATCTCTCCCTAGGAGAAGCGCCAAGGAGATCCTGTGCATCTCCCCCAGCTCGGGCCCGGGCCCGGGCCAGGCCGCCATCACCGTCCGCATTGACCGCGCCAACATCTCCAGCCCCGCCGTGCTCTACACCTACACTCCGGATCCCACCATTACCCTTCTGGAGCCAGCCTGGAGCATCTTTAAGTGAGCACCCTTTTTCTTCCCCGACTGGGCACAGCCCAGTGGATCACTCCAGAGAGTCGGCTCAGGGCCCTGCTTCTGCCACATGCTGCCTGTGGGAGCTGGGGGTGGGGAGACCGAGCCTTCCTGTGCCCTCTGGGCACTGCCCATGGCCCGGATGGGGAGACTGAGCCATTCCACACCCTCTGGGCCCTGAGTTGGCTTAAAGCAAGGGCCTCCCAGCTGAGCTCACACTGTGCCAAGGGAAGGTCTTGGTCTGCCTTAGCCCAGGTGGCTTGGGTGGGGGCCTTAGCCCTTTTCTTTTCCCTCCTACCCATTACAGTGGCAGTACCCCCATCACCGTAACCGGAACCCACCTGTTGACGGTCCAGGAGCCCCGAGTCCGAGCCAAGTATCGTGGCATTGAGACGATCAATGTGAGTCGAGGGCACCTTCCTCCCCCTGGAGCCCCTCTCCCCCTCCCCCCCACTCGCCTTCACCATCCCCCTCTCCCTCAGACCTGCCGAGTGCTCAACGACACCGTCATGCTCTGCAAGGCCCCCGGCATCTTCTATGGCCGTTCTCACCCGCCCTCCGAAGGGGAGCATCCGGATGAGTTTGGCTTCCTGCTGGATCACGTGCAGGCTACTCGGACCCTGGACCGCTCGGCCTTCACCTACTACCCCAACCCCAGCTTCGAGCCCCTCGGCCCCACCGGTGTCCTGGATGTCAAACCGGGCTCCCATATCATTCTCAAGGTGTCGGGGGAAGGCGTGGAAAGAGCCGGGGAGGGTGCTAGCCGGGAAACCGGGGCAGCGGGCTGGCCCGGGCCCACCCGGCCGTGACGCTGCCCGTCTCTGTCTCCCCTGCCCGTCCCTAGGGAAAGAACCTCATTCCGGTGGCGTCGGGCAGCTCCCGACTCAACTACACCGTGCTGATCGGGGGCCAGCCGTGCGCGCTCACCGTGTCTGACACTCAGCTTCTCTGTGACTCGCCGACCCAGACCGGCAAGCAGCCCGTCATGGTGTGGGCCGGGGGCAGGGGGTAGAGGGCAGGGTGGGTGGAAGAAGCCGGAGGGCGTCCGTCTAACTCCCGCGTGCCTCGCTTTTCTTGGGCAGATCCTGGTGGGAGGCCTGGAGTTCTGGCCGGGGACGCTGCACATCTACGCGGACCGGGCGCTGACCCTGCCGGCCATGGCCGGCCTGGGAGCGGGTGGCGGACTGCTGCTCCTTGCCATCGGGGCCGTCCTCATCGCCTACAAACGCAAGACCCGAGACGCCGACCGTACCCTCAAGCGGCTGCAGTTACAGATGGACAACCTGGAGTCGCGCGTGGCCCTGGAGTGCAAGGAAGGTACCGGAGCCGGGCCGGGCCCGGAGGACTTGCGCGTGTGGACGAGAGGGGCGGGAGAGCCGGGCGGCTCTGGGGGAGGGAGCCTCCGGCGTCCCGCCCCCTCTCCTGGCTTGCAGCCATTCGGACCCTCTCGCACGTCTGTCTTCTTTACCCCCAGCTTTTGCCGAGCTTCAGACAGATATCAATGAGCTGACCAATAACATGGATGGGGTCAAGATACCCTTTCTCGATTACAAAACCTACGCCATGCGAGTGCTGTTCCCCGGGATTGAAGAGCACCCTGTGCTCAAGGAGCTGGATGTGAGTCCTCCCTGTGGGAAAGCACTGAGATCCCCCCCCGTCCTGTCCATCGGTCCCCCCGACCCTGCCCGCCTCCCACTCTCATTCTGCTCCCCTGCGATTTCCTCAGACCCCTCCCAACATGGAGAAGGCACTCCACCTGTTTGGGCAGCTGCTGCACAGCCGTGCCTTTGTGCTGACCTTCATCCACACCCTGGAGGCCCAGAGGAGCTTCTCCATGCGTGACCGGGGCAACGTGGCCTCCCTGACCATGGTGGCGCTGCAGGGCCGGATGGACTACGCCACCGGCCTGCTCAAGCAGCTGCTCGCCGACCTCATCGAGAAGAACCTGGAGAGCAAGAACCACCCCAAGCTGCTGCTGCGGAGGTAGGTGCCCCTCACGCCCGGTCCCCGGCACGCCTTCCTCCGCGGCCCCGGGGTTCGACACCTCTCGTCTCTCCCCTGCGCGCCTTCGGGCGTCTCCGGGAGTCTCGTCTCTTGCGGGCCGTACGTTGGCGGGTCTCGTCTTCGCCGGAAGGGACCGGAACCCCATCCGTGCCCACGGCTGAACTCGCCTTCTTCCCTTCCGCCTTGTGGCCCGTCCTAGGACTGAATCGGTGGCTGAGAAGATGCTGACAAACTGGTTCACCTTCCTGCTGCACCGCTTCCTGAAGGTGAGCATCCCTCTGGAGGCCCGGGGCCTCCTGGACTTGGGCCGTCCGGAAGGCTCCCGGCGACCCCGGGCCCGTCTTTGGCTGCTGCTCGGCCGGGTTCCCGCTCCCCGTGGGCTCTGGTGGGGGCCTTTGCCCGAGAGTCCGGGAAGCTCCCGGGGGGTTGGGCCTTGCGCTCCCTCCCATAGCGCTCACTGAAGCTTCCTCTGGACCAGGAGTGTGCCGGGGAACCCCTCTTCATGCTCTTCTGCGCCATCAAGCAGCAGATGGAGAAGGGGCCCATCGACGCCATCACGGGGGAGGCCCGCTACTCCCTGAGTGAGGACAAACTCATCCGCCAACAGATCGACTACAAAATGCTGGTGAGGGCTCCCTGGCCACGTGGAAGGGGGGCGGCCCCAGACCCCAGGTCTGCCGGGGGGACCGTGGGCGAGGGTGGGCGAGGAAGGGGCGAGAGAAGGAAAAGCGCCGCATCGGGCCGCTTCCCAAAGGAAGGCTGAGCCCCCTTCTCCTCCCCAGACCCTGCACTGTGTGTGCCCCGAGAGCGAGGGCAACGTCGAGGTCCCCGTCAAAGTCCTCAATTGTGATACCATCACCCAAGCCAAGGACAAGCTGCTGGACACCGTGTACAAGGGCATTCCCTACTCCCAGCGCCCCAAGGCGGACGACATGGACTTAGGTAGCCGCTGGCTCTCCTTGGCTGCCACCCCCCCCGCCCCCGTGAGGCACACAGAGAACCCCAGACCGAACACCAGCCAGAGCAGAGAGACGCTGGGCCTAAACTCAGAAAGTTCCAGCTGGCCTCAGGCACTTGTCAGCTGTCGTTTAGCCTGCCCGCCTCAGTTTCTTCCTGTGTAAAATAGGGGTCATAAGAGCATTTCCCTCCCGGGGCCTTGGGGAGAGTCCTCTAAGGCGGTGGTTCTCAAACTTTCGTTCTCGGTACCTTCACGTCTTTAAAAAACTATCGAGGAATCTGTTCAAAGAGTTTTCATTCACGTGGGTTATATTTATAGCTACTTACTATATTAGAAATTAAAAAGGATTTTGAATCTGTAGACCCTCTGGAAGGGTTTCAAAGACCCCAACAATTCTTTGGACTACACTTTGAGGACCACTGGGCTAAGGTGACATCTGTAAAGTGCTTAACACAAGGCCCGGTGCATAGTGGGAATTAGATCCGTGTTTATCGTTATGATAATTCTCGTCAGCTGTGCCATCGTGTGATCTCACCCAGTTTCCTCATCCGTCAAACACGTGATGACCCCGCGGATTTGGGATGCTGGCCTTCCTTCCTCAGGCTTGGGCGGGGGATGCTCGAGTGTGTTCCCGGGTCACGGGTCAAGCTCTCTGTGCCCTCCGCCCCCCTAGAATGGCGCCAGGGCCGCGTGACCCGGATCATTCTGCAGGACGAGGACGTTACCACCAAGATCGAGTGTGACTGGAAGAGACTCAACTCCTTGGCCCATTACCAGGTGGGGATAGCTTCCTGTTGCCGTCAGCCCTGGCGTCCCCCTTTGCCGGGACCCCCCTCCCCAACCTTTCTGACCCCGACTTCGTGTCCTCCGTTAGAGGAGAAAAAGTTCAAGGGTCAGAAGAACTGAGGTTCGGCTCCCGCTTCTCCTTACTGCTTGTACGTGAGCTTGGGCAAGCCGCTCGCTTGCTCTTGTGTGAAAGGATGGGATTGAACTAGGCGGCCCCTAAGTCCTTCCAGCTCTAGGTCTGGGATCCTCCCGCACTCCTTTCCCAGGTCACAGACGGCTCCTCGGTTGCGCTGGTGCCCAAGCAAGTTTCCGCCTACAACATCGCCAACTCCTTCACCTTCACGCGATCCCTCAGCCGCTACGGTGAGCGGGGGCCGCCGCAGGAAGGGAGAAGATGGGAGAAACGGGCAGAGGGGGAAAAGGAAAGAGAGACAGAGGGAGGGAGGGAGGGACAGGAGGAGGGAGAAAGACAAAGACAAGGAGAGGAAGAGAGAGAGAGACAAAGGGGGATGAGGAAAAAAGAGAAAGACAGGGCGAACAGAGGAAAGAAGTTGGGACTGTGAGATCGATCGTGCAAAGCCGTGTCCCAAACGGGACTGGGAGCCTGGAGCAGGAGGAGCCCCCCGGGACCGGCGGGCGTCCTTGGGGAAGGTCGGCTCCACGCCGTGCCCGCTTCTGCGCCTCCCTCCCCCGCGGGCCCGGCCGCTGGAGGGACCACGGCCACGTGTGTTTTCAGACACGGTGATGGATCGCTCTTGCTTTTTTCTCCCTGAGAGAACGTACCACATGTCCCAGAAGCTTTAATAGCTGAAAACCGACAGAATCTTGGGGGTACCTCAGATCTGGAGAGGAAGTCGACGTCTCTGGCGGCACAAAGGCGTTTCCCCACTGGGGCCCACTCCCAAGTACTCGGTACCCCCGTGCCAGCGCTCCTCTCGTCTCCCCTTACAGAAAGCCTGCTCCGGACTTCCAGTAGTCCGGACAGCCTCCGTTCTCGGGCACCCATGATCACACCTGATCAGGAGACGGGCACAAAACTGTGGCATCTGGTCAAAAACCACGATCACGCCGACCACAGGGAGGGTGACCGAGGCAGCAAGATGGTATCTGAGATCTACCTGACCCGGCTGTTGGCAACCAAGGTCAGTCCCGGACGAGCCCCCTCCCCTAGCTGGACCTCCGTCTCCTCCTGTGGAACAGAAGTGCTCTGGAGGGGATGAGGGTCCCTCCGGCTCTCCCCCAGGGGACGTAGCTTGTACCGTTCTCCCCAGGGCACCCTACAGAAGTTTGTGGACGACCTCTTTGAGACGGTGTTCAGCACTGCCCATCGTGGCTCGGCCCTGCCCCTCGCCATCAAGTACATGTTTGACTTCCTGGATGAGCAGGCGGACCGTCAGCAGATCGCTGACCCTGACGTGCGGCACACCTGGAAAAGCAATTGGTACCCGCCTGTCCCGCAATCCCTACTTTCCAACCTATCCGGGGGTGGTCGGGAGAGGGGACAGACAGGAGCCCAACCCAGGACTTCAGAGGTGCAGTTTTGGCCCGCCGGCCGATCCTACTCTTGGGAGCCCCTCGGCCTCCTTCGGGAGCGCTGTTTTGCCACTTCCGGGGGTGCCTCACCATGCCCGGGGAGGACGTCCCTGGAAGGGCCACGTGGAGCTCTCTGAATGTCTGAAGCAGTGGGCATAAAGTGAGGGACGACGTGGCCGGGCCCAGTGGGAAGCTCTTCCAGAGACCACGGCTTCCTCTTCTGTTTAAAGAAATCCCAGCATTCCTATACTGGGCTTGCTTAAAACTAGGGGCGCCTACAACGAAGTCAGCTCTTTGTTCGTGGGTTGGGCGGTTCTGAAGTAGTGCGCCATGATTTCTCCCTGAAGATTTTTCAGAGGAGACGGAGAAGGAGAGGGACTAGTACACACAAAGGCCGGGAGGCCGGAAAGGAGCCTGACGTTTGTGTGAGGGCTTGGCCGGAGCACAAGGAAGGGCTTTAAGGCATTTTGAAATCAGCCACATAGTTATTCCGGTCCTGAAGAGGGCGGAGCTCAGGAACAGTGTGTTTATTTCAAGTCCCCTGCCGTCTTCCTAAATGCTTAATCCCCCCCATTCCCCCCAGCCTGGAAAGCTGAGGGGGTGGGAGTACCTCCTGTGGCCTGGCACAGAGGTGAGTTAGGAGGACGCCAGCAGGGGGAACCCGTGGATGTCGGACCCGAGGCGCGTGGTGGGAGGGTCGAGAGGGCCGGCCGGCCAGGCGCTGCCCTCACCGGAATACCCGGGGCCTCCCCACCAGCCTCCCGCTCCGCTTCTGGGTGAACGTCCTCAAGAACCCCCAGTTTGTGTTCGACATTCACAAGAACAGTATCACGGACGCCTGCCTGTCAGTGGTGGCCCAGACGTTTATGGACTCCTGCTCCACTTCCGAGCACCGGCTGGGCAAGGATTCTCCCTCCAACAAGCTCCTCTACGCCAAGGATATCCCCAACTACAAGACCTGGGTAGAAAGGTGGGCACCGTGGCCAGCAGATCTGTTGGAGGCTACAAGTTGGGTGTCAGGGCAGGGGTGGCTCGCCAGCTTCCTTCCCCTGGAGCCGTCGGTGGCGGCGGCGGCGGAATGGGCGGCGGGGGCCCAGCGAAGGAGGTGTTGATGCTGCGTTAGCCCCCAAGGAAGGAGAGCAGGAAAGGGGGCGGTCCCCTGCCTCTGACTGGTCTGGAGAAGGAAGTCTGGGATAGAGAGGGGATTGATTCCCATTTACCGAGCGCCTGCTGGGCAGTCCCGGCCACGCTGGGTGGCGGGGTGGGGAGGCACTCTAGTCCGCTTGGGGTCAGATGCGTCCCTGACATTACGAAGTCTCCAGACCAATGGCATGGAGGCAGTAAAGAGGGAGGAGCGAAGCCCACCAGGTAGGGGCGGAACAGAAAGAGGACGACACGAACAAAGGTACGGGAGGTAACGCCGGGCTGGTGAGCCCGCTGGGGGAGAGTGTCACTGTCTGCAGCTCCCAGAGGGGAGAGATGGGAAGTGAGATCCTGGCTGCCCTTCCTCCCCCGATCACGACCTCTGCCCCCACAGGTACTATCGGGACATCTCCAAGATGGCATCGATCAGTGATCAAGATATGGATGCCTACCTTGTGGAACAGTCCCGCCTCCACGCCAATGACTTCAACACCCTCAGTGCCCTCAGCGAGCTCTACTTCTACATCAACAAGTATCGGGAAGAGGTAGGGTACTCTTCCCTGCTCTGCCTGCCTCCCATCCCCGCCCCCCATCCTTTCCTCCTCCAGGCTCTCTGCCCCGCTCCGGAGACTCCCAGTTCCTGGACTCCTGGGTCCACATCTTTATTATCAGTTGCTTATTTGGGACCCGCTGGCCCCAAGCAGGGTTATGGGGCGGCTTGAAGTTTGGGTCCAGGGTCGATGAAATCTGGACCTTTTCCAGGGGTACGCAGAAGCACACCCGAAGGGGCCGGTGCGTGTCTTTCTAAACTGGGCCCTGAAGGGACGGGACGAGCAGAGGGCATTCTGGGTAGGATGGCCAAGTAAGGTGCAGAGACCGGAAGGACTTGGCAGATAGCCGCAGCGAAGGGGACGCGTTGGGGACCGGCCGTGCCCAAGGTCTTCTCCTGGGGGAATCGAGGAGGCCCTTCCTCCCTTGCCCTCCCCCTAGACCCTCCCCTCCAGGCCCCTGTATCCCGACACTCTCCTCAGTAAAAGCACTCAGTGGGCCAGAGGCGGCCCGCGTAGGCGTGGCTGGGGGGAGGCCGAAGGAAGAGGCTGTGTGGGAAATTGCCAGGAGGCGGGGGAGAACACGGGATGGGGAAAGGGACTGGGGACTCATGGCAGGAGGTTTGTGGCTCACAGGTGAGTGCTCAATTCAGGAAGCACCTACTGGGAGAAGGGTAGATGCAAGAGGTGGGGAGGTGAGGCTGGTACGGTGGCTACAGCACCAGGCCCGCGGTCGGAAAGACCCGACTTCAAACCTGCTCGCCACCGTTTACTGGCTGTCTATCTGACCCTGGACGAGCTGATTCACCTGCCTCGGTTGCCCCATCTCTAAAATGGGAATAAATAACATCGCCTTCCTCACAGGGTTGTTGGCATGATCCAGTGAGAGAATGCTGTACAGTAATACATAAAGCACTGAGTACAGCACCTGGCACCAGTAGGTGCGTAAGAAATGCTTACGAAACAATTAAAGCACCTGGCACTATTTAATATAATAATATTAGCGTGCCGGGTCCTGGCCTCCAAGAGCCTCCCCGCTAGCTCACCCGGCACGCGGACACGAGTACGTGAGATGCGTAAAAGCACTTCCCGTGCCGCCGGAAGGGTCAGGGTTGCTAAGGAGAGTATGGGGAGAGCAGAGCACGCCTAGAGCGGCTCGGGAGGCAGAGTGATGGCGAAGCCGGCGGCTGAGAAGGAAGGGGCCGCGGGGCCGGCAAAGAGCGGCCGCTTCCAGGGAGCGGGGAGGCCAGCTCTCTGAGAAGTGGAGGCTCGGATCGAGCGGAGGCACCCGGGAAGTAGGCCGAGGGATTCACGGAGCATCGAAGGCCCCGGCGGCGGAAGGGTGGCTGCCGGGGCCGGCCTCCAGGCTCTCCCTCACCCAGCCTCCTCCGGCCCACAGATCCTCACCGCCCTGGACCGAGACGTCGGCTGCCGCAAGCAGAAGCTGCGGCTCAAATTGGAGCAGGTCATCAGCCTGGTGTCCAGCAACAGCTGAGGGCCGAGGGGCCGGGGAGGGCAAGGAGGCCGGCGGCCCACCCTCTCGGCTTCCTCCCCTCACCACCCATCTCCCTTCTCACCCCTCCCCACGGCCTAGCCCTTCTCTGCCTCCCTCCAGGGGCCCTGCAGCCCAGCCCCTTCCTCGCTGCCTCCCTCCAGGCACGAGTGAGGGGAACCTTTCTGTCTCCTTACCTCTAGGAGAGGCAGGTGGGTGGGCCTCCCCGAACCCCCAATGGAGGCAGAAGGGGAAGCCGGGCCGGGCACGTCTGGATCGACACACTCCCACGGAAACCAAAGGGGAGGGGGGCGCGGTGTCTGACTGGCCTCATGGAGGGGAGGGTCTTTACTTAGTGCCTTTCTATTTTGGGGGGTGGGGGGCCGACACCATTTAGTCGGGCCCCCACAGCCAACAGCAGCAATACCCCCAGAGATGGACCCCGGTTCTCCCACCTCCCTCTGAGCTCTGATCTCTGCCCCCCCCCTTGTGTGTGCTAACTCCAGGTGTTGTTGAACAGAACCTCTCCTCAGCCTGTATTTATAACACCCCCTCCCCAAAGCCCTGACTCGGCCTATTTATTTAATTTTAACCCCCCCCCCCCACTCCCTTGTAAATATTCTTCCCGCCTGAGGGGGTCTCGTTGCCGTGTCCTGGGCAGATGCCCAGCCGGGGGCCACGGCCCCCGTCCCTTCCTTTTCCCTAGGCCCGTCACCAGGCCCTCCTGGCTCTTGCTTTATCCCCGGGCCTGGCGCCTCAGGAGCCCGTTATACGTGGGGGCGCCCGTCCACGCGTAGCGGTCGTGGGGCCAGCAGCTCTCACTGCCTCTCACTGATCTGGAAGATGGTAGGAAGGCTTTAAGCCCGGGGGGGAGGGGCAGTGGCGGGAGCCCAAATGGGAAGGGGAAGACCTCAGACTTGGTCCTCTCCCTCACGGGGCCTCAGTTTCCTCATCTTTAAAATCAAGGGATTGAGGTTGACAATGACCCTCCCAGCTTGGCCAGCATAATTCCTCGAGCCCTCCTCCACATCTTCCTCCCTGCTCCTGGCAAAGCAATAACGAAGGGTTTCCCAGGTGCCAGTGACCCGGAGGAGGGGAGCCCGGGGCTAGTGCCACCTTTCCCTCGGGCGGTGCCTCTCTCCGCCTTCACGGGCCCGCCGCCGCAGCCGACCCGGGCTCGTCGGGACATCCTCGGAGGCCTAGGCTGGGAGGGAGGCTTGTCAGCTTCTAGAGGCCGTGCCTTATTCCTTAATTTATTCTGTACACTGCCCCAAAGTGTAGATGTTTTCTGTACAAAGCCAAGCAACTGGCCTGCCCTGTAAATAAGTGTCTGATCGTGCCCATCGGTCTGTCCTTCGTCTCCCTTCTCCTCCTCCCCCCCAGCCATTCCCGGCCGCATGAGCTTTTTATTTTTTCATTTTGTAATTATTTTCTTTTGCTAATTAAAATGCCTGGAAAAGAAGTAGCTTTTAGCCCTGCTGATTTCGGGGGTGGTTTGCCCCTTTCATCCATGCCTTCCGGAACCCGTGGCTGCAGCTCGGGGGGTTAGTCTAGACCCCAGACGGCGGCAAGACGTTCTGGGGGCTCTCCGGGGACACGGGCCTACAGAAACCGGGTACAGAATAGCTAGGCCGCGATTAATAAACGAGGGGCCCGCCCTTAACCGGGATTGCATCCGGAAAAAGGAAAAAAGCAATCTGGGCCGGGGGTAGGCCTTCTCACACAACAGGTGCTTAATAAAGGTGGGTCGAGGACAAAGCCGCCGGAGACAAAACCAGAAGCCGGTTTGGTTTCTTGGGGGGCTGCGGCTTCGAGAACCGCGCGGAGCCGTCGGCCGCCTTCATCCGGTACTTCGTCCATCGGGTTGGGAGGTGCCGTGACGCTAAAGACAACTCTCCATCGTCCCTACCTTTCAATTTCTCTGGTCTGGTACAGAGCCTTCAAGGGTGGCATCTACCCTGATTTTTGGTTGTTGTTTTTTTTAGTAATAAAGTACCGTCGTGTTGAAAACCTGTTTTGTTGCTCCTGGGGCCCCCTCCTTTTTGCAGGGGAAGTTCCTGTTGAGGCCAGACCGTTACCTCGGTCCTGCAGTCCGGGGAGAGGGCTCTGGGTACAGCTTTCCAATACAAAACTCGACGTGCACTTCCACGGGAAACTACTTTGGGCACAGTGCCCCAGATCCCGTCCTACCAGTAAGATGCTAGCACTACCCCAGAAATGAAAGGAGCGGCTCCGAGTGCAGTGCAGCAGATGATCAGTAAACATTAGGCGCCTACTATGTGCCGGGTTCTAGGGATTCACAAAAAGGCGTGACGGTCCCAGCCCCCAAGGAGCTCAGGCCAATGGAGGAGACTCCACGTGACAATCTACAAACGAGATCTAGACAGTATAAATTGGAGATACTCAACAGAGGGATGGAGCTAGAAAGAGAGGATGAGGAAAAGTTTCCTGTAAAAGGTAGGCCTTCAGTTGGGCCTTGAAGAAACTCCAAAGGTGAATCATGAGGGAATGCCAAGGAAGATTCCTAGAGTCTGGAGATAGAAGGTCTTTTGGAATTCATTTTTTCAAGGTTATTGAATTGGTGGAATTTTATTTTTTAGTTTTGAATTCTCTTCTCCCACCCATTGAGAAGAAGGCAAGAAAAACAAAAGCCAATACAAATATGGCGGGTCACTCCATTAGCCATTTCCCCCCAAAATGAAGAGAAAAATACGTTTCAGTCTGTCCTCTGCAACCACCACTTCTGTATCTGGAGATGGGTCCTTTGGAATTGCGCTTGGTCATCGTGCTGACCGTTTTACAAACGAGGAAACTGAGGTAAACAGGATGAGGTGATTTGCTTAGGGTCACAAAGTTAGTAAGGGCCTGAGACTAGATTCGAACTCAGGCAGATGATGAGGCTTCCTGACTCCAGCCCCTGCACTCACCACTTCGGTGCCACCTAACTGCCCTGGAGAATATGACTTTGTCTAAATCATCGTGCCGTTTGTTTTCGCTCACTTCACTCTGCATCAGTTCTTACGTCTCCCCAGGTTTTCCTGAAGACATCATTTCTTACAGCACAATAGTACCCACACATGCCATATCTTGTGCAACTATTCTCCAAACAAAAAGCTTCACTTTCCAAATCTACCAGCGGGAAGAGAGACTATAACTATTTTTCTACAGATGGGTCTTCTTTCTTTCGCATCTTCGGGCTGTAACTTAGAATAGTATTATTGGGTTAAGGGGGAGGCACAATTTATGCTGTATTTTTTTCTTTAGGCCTAACTCCAAATTGCTTTTCAGAACAGTCAGATCAGTGGACAGCTCCACCAGCAGCTCATGAAAGCCCTTCCAGAATTTGTCATTTTAGCCAATCTGATGGGTGTAAAGGGATATGTCACTGTTATTTTAGTGTGCATTTCTCTAAGTATTAGTGATTTTGAGCACTTCTTTAAAAAAAGGTTTTGTGGCTGTCTTCTCTTTCATATATCATCATAGTTATCCCCAGTATCTCTACTTCTCCTCTTCCCAGAATCTAAGAACAACTTTATTTTTTTTTTCAGGTTAGTTTTATTTACTTATTTAGATATCTTATTTATTTTTAACGGTCTCCTAAAAGTTTTAGTTACAAATTCTCTCCCTCCCATCCTTTCCTTACTCATTGTGAAGGCAAGAAATGTGATATCAATGATATATATACACGCACACAAACATTTCACATAAAAAACATAGTTCTATACCATGTTGCAAAAAGAAGGAAAAAAAGATGCTTCGGTCTGCATTCATACTCCCTCAGTTCTTTCTCTAGGCGTGGACAGCATTTTTCATCATAAGTCCTGCAGAATTGTCCTGGAATGTCATATTGATCAGAATAGCTGTCCTTCGTAGATGATGATCGTACTATATTACTGTTATCATATAAAATGTTCTCCTGATTCTGCTCACTTCACTTTATGTCAGTTCGTGTA
This sequence comes from Antechinus flavipes, assembly GCF_016432865.1. Taxonomy (NCBI): domain Eukaryota; kingdom Metazoa; phylum Chordata; class Mammalia; order Dasyuromorphia; family Dasyuridae; genus Antechinus; species Antechinus flavipes. Next base: position 6,645,935 of record NC_067404.1, read on the forward strand.
ATACCCCTTCAACAGTTATGATTTTTCTTTTCCATCATATTAGCCCATCTGATTGGTTCGAGGTGGTACCTCAGAGTTGTTTTCATTTTCATTTCTCTAACTGTTCGGTTCTGCAAACATATATTGTATCCAGGATATACTGCAACATATCCAACATATAAAGGACTGCTTGCCATCTAGGGGAGGGGGTGGAGGGAGGGAGGGAAAAAAAAATCGGAACAGAAACGAGTGTCAATATAAAGTAATTATTAAATAAAAATTAAAAAAAAAAACAAAAAAAATTTTCATTTCTCTAATCAATGGTGATTTAGAGCATGTTTAGCTTATTATTATATAATCTTATATTAGCTTGGATTTCTTCTTCCAAAAACTTTATACCCTTTGATCAAACAAGTATTTTTAGAGAGGAAAAGAAATCAGTACAATTGATTTCTACATTGAAAGAGTCCAAAAATATGGTCCTTTCATTCTCTTTGCTTTTGCTTTGTCTGAGATTGTTATCTCTCTCTCTTTTTTAAACTTTAGCTGATATATAGTAGAGTCTGCTGAAGTTTCTCATTTTAATTCATGTTTTTGTTTTTTTTTTCTATTTCAAGTATGTTTCTTGTATACAGAATACAGTTGGATTCTGGGTTCTTATTTCATTTTGCTCTTTTCAGTTTTATTGCTAAGTTCATCCCAGTCACATTCACAGTTATGATTGCTAACTCTGCCTTTCCTTCGCTTATTCTTACCCTGTTCTCTTATGCTTTTCTTTTTTCCTTGCCTCCTCTTTAAGAATCTATTTAGCGTCTGCCTAATGCCTCCTTTAATCTCTTCTCCCTCTCATTCCTCCCTTCCCCTTCCCTTAATCCTATTCCCTCCTAATTCTCCTTTGGGTAAGATATATTTCTGTACCCAACTGTGTATCTATGTATATTCTTCCCTTCTTTAACCAGTTCTGATGAGAAGATGGTTCATATGTCACTCCTCCCCTCTCTAATTGTGTGTGTGTGTGTGTGTGTGTGTGTGTGTGTGTGTGTGTGTGTGTACTAAACTGGAGATAATTTCTCCTTCTTCCTTTCCCTACCCCCTTCTCCTAGTGTGTTCCTCTTCTTCTTCAAACATTCCATTCTTCTTTTCAGTTCATCAAAACACATTAGAGTCATTCCTAGGCCTAATCTAATTAGACTTTGTGATCCCTGATGATAGATTTAGTTGTACAAGTGTCATATCTCCATATAAAAATGTTCACAATTTAATCTTATCTGGTTCCTTATGATTGCTCCCTTTTGTTTACCTTTTTCATGCTGTTCTTGACTCCTGTATTTTGTGTCAAATTTTCTCTTCAGTTCTGGTCTTTTCATCAGGAAATTCTCTATTTTGTTAAAGGTCCGTTTTTCTCCACACACAGGAGAATACTCAGTTTTGCTGGCCAGATTATGCTTGGTTGTAATCCTAGATCCTTTGTGTTCTGGCAAATCATATTCCAAGTTTGCTGCTTCTTTAGGGTGGTGTCTTGTGTCTAAATCTTGTGTGATCCTAACCATGACTACTCAGTATTTGAATTATGTCTGGCTGCTGGCCATATATTTTCCTTGACCTAGGAGTTCTGGATCTTGCTATAATAGAATAACTTAGTATTTATTTCAGGATGTGACTGGTCAATTATTTCAATTTCTATTTTGTTCTCTGGTTCTAAGATAATCTGAGCAGTTTGCTTTTATGATTTCTATGATGTCTAGGCTCCTTTTTTGGTACACAATTTTTGGGTGTCCTCATGATTCTTAAATTATCTCTCCTTAATCTGTTTATCTATGAGACAATTGTCTGTGAGATAATTCTTACTTCTATTTTGGGTTTTGTTTTTTTTTTTTTACTTTGCTTTATTATTCCTTTTTTTTTTTTTTTTTTGACTTTGATATTTATTTTATTTTTTAAATAACTTTTTATTGACAGAACCCATGCCAGGGTAATTTTTTACAGCATTATCCCTTGCATTCACTTCTGTTCCGATTTTTCCCCTCCCTCCCTCCACCCCCTCCCCCAGATGGCAAGCAGTCCTATACATGTTAAATAGGTTACAGGATATCCTAGATACAATATATGTTTGCAGAACCTAACAGTTCTCTTGTTGCACAGGGAGAATTGGATTCAGAAGGTAGAAATAACCTGGGAAGAAAAACAGAAATGCAAGCAGTTTACATTCATTTCCCAGTGTTCTTTCTTTGGGTGTAGCTGCTTCTGTCCATCCTTGATCAATTGAAACTGAGTTAGGTCTCTTTGTCGAAGAGATCCACTTCCATCAGAATACATCCTCAAACAGTATCGTTGTGGAGGTATATAATGATCTCCTGGTTCTGCTCATTTCACTCAGCATCAGTTCATGTAAGTCTCTCCAAGCCTCTTTGTATTCATCCTGCTGATCATTCCTTACAGAACAATAATATTCCATAACATTCATATACCACAATTTACTCAACCATTCTCCAATTGATAGGCTGCTTTATTATTTCTTGATGTCTCATGGACTCATGAGCTTCCATATGGCCAATTCTAATTTTCAAAGAGTTTTTTCTTCTGTGAGGTTTTGTGCTTGTTTTTCTAAGCCATTAATTTTTTTTCATATTTCCCCTAGTTCTCAGTTCTTTTTCCCATTTTTTCCTTTATTACTTTCATTTAGTTTTTAAATCATAAATTAGCTCTTTTAAAAACTTCCTTCTTAAACTCTTCTAGGAATTCTTGGTGGATTCATGTCCACACTGAATTTCTCTTTGAAGTTTTGCTTGAAAATGTTTTCAAGTTTTTCTCTTCTTCCTTGTTAGGCATCTTGAGCTTCTTTTTCTATTTTGTTCATTCTTCTAGTCTACCTCTTGACTTTGGACTTGATTTTAGTGCTGTGCTCTGCCAACTCCTATGGAGTGGAGTGGGATGGATGTCTGGCCTGGGCCTCTATCCTCTCACATCCTTCTGCTGCTTTCACAGCTGTGTCTGGGGGCCTGCAAGATTTTGGTGCTGCCAAAGTGGTGAGATCTGGGACAAGGTCTGTTCCCCGTCTTTCTGGTCTGAGTTCTACAAGTTCCTAATCCAAATTTTGATCTGTTCCCTTGTCCCTGGTTGGGAGTTTCAGCACTCGGCTACTGAACTCGGTTACTATCAGCCTGCTAGGAGGCTCTACAAGTTCAGAATGACTGAACTGCCAACTCCTCTGAGGTCTGGGTCTCCTGCTCTGGTTATTCCACTGCAGAGCTACAGCTGGTCTAAAAGCTAGAACAAAGATGATAGCTACTGGGGAAGGATGAATCAAGGGAGGGGTTTTTGAAAATGGGGGAGGCACGGGCATGGTTGTAGTCAGCAGAGAATGACAGCAGAGAGGGGGAGATTGAAAATGAGTGAGAGTGGGGATGCTAGAGAGGACAATCTGCGGAAGAAGATGGGATGGAATGTTTCCTTTGCGAGGAGGAGGGGAATCTCTTCATGTAAAGGCAGGGGTGAACAAAGGAATAAATGGGAAAAGACCTCTAAGTGACGTGAAATGAGGAAGAAGAGGAGGAGAAGCGCGCACTCTTAGGAAATGGCCTTGATTTTTTTCAGGGATGTACGAGGCAAAGTTCTCAACTGAGGTGGTTACCTAATAAATATTTATCAAGCCCCTCGATGCGATGTGCTAAGCAGCTGGGTGGCTAAGAGCTTGGACACGAAAGATAGGTCTCCACCCTCAAAGAGCACAATCTAATGGGGGGACAATCTGGAAATAACTGCAAATAAGCTATATACAGGATAAGCTGGAGATAATAAACAGGGAGGCATTAGCATCAAGAAGGATTGTCAGAGACTTCCCATAGAAAGTGAAATTGTAGCTGAGACTTGAAGGAAATCAGGGGGCAGAGATAAGGGGGGGAGGGGGGAGACAGAGTGAGAGAATAAGTAAGAGAGACAAAGTACATTCCAGACACAGGGGACAGCCAGAAAAAAAAAGCTGCAGTCAGGAGATGGAGTATCTTATTCCCCAAACACCAAAGAGGCCAATGTCCCTGGACTCAGTCTATGGAGGGCTTTAAGAGGAAAAGGAGGGAAAGCATAGGAGGCAAGTTAGGAAGGTCTTTGAATGGCCGACAGAAGATTTGGGTTTTGATCCTGGGGGTGAAAAGGAACCAATGGAACACAATAAATAGGGACTTGACACTGGAGATTTTTGAATGGGGTGGGTGTGGGGGGAGTCAGGATGAAAAGGTTTGGAAAAACTACCGTGGTGAGTGGAACAATGAGTCAGCTGGGGAAGTAGAAAAGTATCGCTTTGCTGCGGCAAGGGCCCAGTCACTACTGTTTAATAAAATCTGTGACGGAGCATCGTTTCAGCGACATGTGAATGGGAGTGGAGGCAGCAGATCGCGGAAGTGATCTAGGCCTCGGCAGACCGGTGCTATATAGTAAGGGGGCAGAGGCTTCAAGGGAAGAGATCGGTGCAGCATGGAACTGGTTCCCCAAGGAGTCAAGATGGGAAAAGGGGGAGAATTCTGCTTGTGCAGGGGTGATGGTCTCAGAAAGAACCGAGGGGGAGAGGGATGGGAGAGGGAGAAGGGACGACACCATCAAGTGGGGCTGAAAGGCCGAGGAAGATGAGCAATTGCCAGATTGTGATCATGAAATTTCAGAGCTCATGAACATGGAAGAGGGAGATTTGTGGGTGGCAGCAGGACCATCTCTATAAGTAGCTGAGATGGGGTGGAAAAGTACTTCCCAGGAAATGTGCAAGTTGAGGTTAAGGTGCTTGAGAGGGGACTGATATTAGTGTGGAGTACGGCGCGTACTACACAGTATCTGCACTTTACCATTTGACTTCGGGATAGGCCACAGCCAGGTATTAACTTCTATGGTTATGAGCCCAGAACCCAATTTCTAAGAAAGTGAACCATGAGACAATATGACAAATAGAACCTCTAGGATGAGACCCGGGAACAGTTCACCTCGCCTGACACTGTATGCTCTGACTAGTTACAGGGTCATAACATTTGCCCGTGAGCCAAAGGCAAAATGACTTTGATTCTGGATGCAATTGTTATAAGAATATTCATGATGGCCTCCAGAGCAGGCTGTGTTTGACTCTCTCAAGTCCTTTTCATCTTTAGCAATCTTTGATTCTCGAAGATGGAAGTCGTCTACAGTTAGGGGGCAGTGATAATCGTTCAAGACACCTACCTCCCAACACTGTCATCATCCATTAGGCTTCTAGATTACAGTGTTCCCCAGTGATCTCACTGGAAGCCTTGTACCCATCAATAGGCTAAAGGTCTCATTTTAAAGAAGGGATCACCGGCCAGCCCTTGCTCTGAACCGGGCGGATCACTGGGATGGGCAACACCACCAATACTACCGTGATGATCCAGTGAGACTTGAAGGGGTTGGAAAATCATGCCATAGAAACGGCATTCAAAGGAACTCCATACAAGGGAAACTCAAGTCAGAATGATTCAGTTGGGGAACAGGCTACTTTGCCCCCAGCATCAAGTTTAGTGAAAGGATATGATGCAAAATGGAAGTCCCGCAAGTTAGGTGGGTCCAGAGAATGTTTAAGTAGAGGCTTCTTAGCGGACCATGGGTGGGTACTGACAACACAAGATGCGAGCACTGGCCAGAGCTCTCTGCATAAAAAGCTGCAAAAAGTTTCTCATGTTTCACTTTTACCTCAGATCAGAAGAATGGCTTCCTGGACCTCGTTTCCCTTGCTCATAAGCACATAGGTAAATTGGGGGGGAGGGGGGCTTTTAGTCATAGAAGGGACGGTCCTACCTGCAGCTGTTTTCCAGACCGCAACCAGTCCAGCTACCTTTTGAGTGGGCAGAGATATTGGGACAGGCTTGGGTTAGAAGGAATGTTCTAACCTGTACCCTCCTGGGATTAAGACACCGAGGGAGGTCCAAAGCTCCTGCTAAAGTGGAGGGGATCTTTTTTTAGGCACAGTGGAATAAACATTGGATTTAGTCAGAGGACTGAGTTCAAAGTCCTAGTCTTTGAGACTTTGGGACTCTGAGTGAACCCTCCCTCCCATCCCCAGCTATCCATCTACTAGCTTCTTGTTCAGTCATTTTTCAAGCACGTCTAATTCTTTGGGATCCCATTTGGGCTTTTCTTGGCAAAGGTACCAGAATGACAGCCATTTCCTTCTCCAGGTCATTTTTACAGAGGAGGAAACTGAGTCACATAGGCCAAAATGACTTGTCCAGGGTCCCATAGCTAGTGTCTGGGGCCAAATTTGAATTCAGAAAGGAGTCTTTCTGACTTCAAGCCTGGCACTCAATCAACTGCAGTCCCACCTAGCTTTTTACTTAACTGAATGCTTCTCTAACATGTTGACCCTGCTTCTGTGCCCCACACTTCCTTGCCTAGATTTAGAGCTAGAAGAGACCTTAGATGCTGTCTAGTCCACCCCATTTATTTTATATTATATTTATATTATAGTTTAGGGAAAGGGCCAAAGGAAACAGTTGAAGGAGACACAGGTAGTAAATAGCAGAATTTGTCCTGAGCCCATGTCCTTTCCCTTCAAAATGGAGACTCTTTCCCTCATGCCATGTTCTCTGCTTCTGACAGGCTCCTCATCGACCAACACAAGCGTGCTGGGGCCCTTCCTTCTGATTCCCCTCCCCACACTGAACCCCAACATTTTCTTCACTGCCTCTCCTCTCCAATTCCTATAGTCTCTAGCTCACCTAGTTTCTCACTACTTTCTTATTTTCCTTCCCCAATTACATCAAAAATATTTATACTCATTTAAGTTTTGAGTTCTAAATTTAGAACACAAGAAAAACAAAACCGTTACAAAGATGTTTAGTCATGCCAAACAAAATCTTCCATTAGTCAAAGAAAGCAAGCAAGAAAGAAAAAAGAAAGAAAAGATGTTTTGAGAACGCCTTGCGGGTCCATCGGTCCCATGTGGAGGTGGACAAAGTATTTCGTCACGCGGTTCTTTAGAATCGCGGTGGATCATTGTATCGATCAGAGTAGCGAAGTCTTTCACAGGGGCTCATCCTGAAAATATTGCTGTTACGGTGTGGTGTTCTCCGGGTTCCGCTTGCTTCGTTCTGCATCAGTTCACACAGGTTTTCCTGGGGTTCTCTGCAACCATCCTCTTCGTCACTTCTTACGGCATAATAGGATTCTCTCACTTGTTCGGCCATCCCCCAGGTAACGGGCAGTTTCCAGTTCTTTGCCATCACAAAAAGAGCTGCTGCTTTCCATGGGGGTCCTCCTTTTTATTTCCTCGATTTATCTGGGGTATAGAGCCAGTGCTAGGCCAGATGGTAGGCACAGATCTTGACTTTTGCTACTCCATCTCCCAGTTCAGTCTCGGAGAGAGGGAAGCACGTCGAGGACGGCTGGCTTTGTTCCATCGCCGCCGGGCACGGGATTGGAGCCGCAATCGAGAGGCTGGCTAGACGGACACAGGTAGATGATCTCTCAGGGATGTGGCCGGTGTCCCCTTCCCCCCAGTCACCCAAGTCCAGCTCTCATTGACTGTCTGACTTGTAATGACAGGGATCCAGTAGGGCAAGCTGAGCAGTGGGCCTTCTCACTGGGAGCTCCACACAGCCCGTAAGCCTTTGACACCCAGGCCCTGGACTGTCCCCATGTCCTTCAGGCGGGGTTAGCTGCAGGACACAAGTCAGAAAAGAGACACCTTGGGGAGCCAAAGCCTAACGAGGAGGGTGAGCTACATTAGGAAAGGCTGGCTGGAAGACTGGGAACAGGCTCAAGCCTTGCCCTCTTCAAGGCTCCAAGGATAGGCCGAGCCCAACGGGAGCCATTCCCCACCCCTTATCCTCCTGCCCCAAGGCCTCAGGCCCAGTAAAGGCGGCCCTCTTCCTCTACCCAGTTTCAGATCTTTCCCTTCCTTTTTCCCCATCCCACCAACACTGTGCTGATCTGAGTACCACTCTTTCTCCTTCCCCCAAATCAAAATGAAGACTCTGCGTGCAGGACCTCCAATTTTTGCTCGAAACCTCCATCCAAGTCTTTCTCGGGTGTCTCTTCCTATCACCTCTACCAGGGCCATGATGGTTTCTGACTTTGTGTATCTGGATTGGAGTCTCCTCCACTACCTGGCTGTGATCCTGCACAAGTCACTGAACTTTTCTGCCTCAATGTCCTTATCTGTAAAATGGGAATCATACTAGCACCTATCCCTCAAGGTGGTTGTGAGGATCCACTGAGATCTTGATAAAGCAACTTTGCAAACCTTCAGCAGCTAAAGGCTAGCTGCTATTATGATTCTCCTTAGGGCCTAGCACATGGCTAACTCAGGAAATGAGCTTCGCCTTAATAGGGGTGAACCAGGGTTAGTGGAGACTACTGCAAACTCCTAAAGCTGCTGGGTCTTGTCTCTTCCAGAGATTAGCTTCAGTCAGCTAGCAGAGGCCAGAGAATCAGGCAGAGGAATATTTTAGGTGACAACTCATTGATCTTATGGAGGGACAGTCAAGGGAAGGCGGGGAAGAGGAAGAGATCCGAGAAATCGCTGGTCCTTAAGGCAGAGAACAAAAAATCAAAAGCTTGGAGTAGAGGTGCATAACGTTTAATTAAGTGGAAGCAAAAGTTTGAAAAGCTAGGCTCTCTCTCCCTAGTAGGAGAGACCCTGGGGGCTCCTTCACCCCCACGTCCCCTCACTTGGAGCCATGTGCTCTTCATGGCTGCCTTATAGGTCTAGGCTAGATTTTCTTTGAGACGGGAAGCCCCTGAGGACCACCCACAAAGTGAGGCCTCACGATGGCGATGAGTAACCCTGAGCTTCACCACAGCCCCATCACCCAAGCACTGACCCCTTTTGTGGGTCAGGAGTGGGAGTCAGAAGAGCTATCTAGGAAGGGCCCCACCTTCAGCCAAGGAGAGGGGATGGCTAAATAGGAACATGAAATGCCCCAAGCCTCGAGGCCGGGGAGTCTTAAGAAGCGAGGCCATTGCCACGGAAGGCAGCAGCTCTAGTAATTCTCATGCTTGGGGAAGGAAGGCTTCTCTTCTCCCAAGGCTTTCGGATTCTCTGTAAGGCTGCCCTTTGGCAGTTAGGTTTTGTTCACGCTGGGAAAAGGGTCACACTCAGAAAAAAGCCCATGATTCTGCGTTCAATGGGAAGCAGCACTGGGAGCAAGGGCCGAGGATGCTTGAAATGCAGAGTCTGACGGTGACATCATAAAGTCGGTAGTCATCCCAGGGAAAAAAAAAACTGGGGCGGGGCAGGTGTCGTAACAGGCAGTCCCTGACCACCATCCCACTCTGCACTACAAAAGCCAACCCCCTTTTCTAATACTACTCCCCTCGTTCTTCCTTCCTTCCTTCCATGCCTACTAGAGGGTGGATGGAGACAGCGAGGGCAGAGTCAGCTTTCGGCCAGAAAGCCAACCTCCACTACTCCATCCATCCCTAGTAGAGATCGGTTTGGTTTTGCTTTTTTCCAGGCGGGGGGAATGGGGGGAGTTAGTCCAGGAAGCCAATTTCCACAGGCTCAGTCACAGTACAGTTGAGCATACGGGTTGCCAGACGTTCAATATCATCCAAGCTCAGAAGGCGAAGACTCCGATCATAGTCCTGTGGGGAGCAGGAGGGCGGGAAGGGAAGGGAAAAAAGACACGGCCTTGACCTCTGATCCCAGTCACGAGGAATGTACTACATCAAAGGAGCGGGAAGGAAGTTGGGGTGGCCGAAGAGGCAGGAGAGAGGGAAAGGCCCCACACATCCCAAAACACCCTGGCTGTTTTTGTGAGGAAAACTGGAGGCCGAAGAGGCGGCCACCAACGGGGAAATGGCTAAGGACGGCGTGTGACGGACGGAATGCTCCTGTCCTCTAAGAAACGGCCAAGGGGAATGTTTCAGAACAGCCTGGGAAGACCTACGTACACTGATGCAGAACCAGGAGAACACGGTGTAGTCACAGCAACATCGTGGGGATGACCGACCATGGAAGACAGCTCCTCTGAGCAACTTACTAAGCCGCCAGGATCCCAGAGGCCCCCCAAAGAAGCCTGCTTCGTGCCTCCTGAGAGAGGAGGGACAGAACCCAAGCGCTCGATGAAGCCGATTTTTGCGGACATGGCCAATGAGGGATCTGGTGGTTCTACGGGAGGTTTATTTGGTGCGAGGGTCGTTTGTCTTTTTCCCCCGACTGAGAGGGAAGAGGTGGGAGGGAGCTGAAAAAAACGACTGGCTTGGAGCCAGAAGCCTCATGTTCATACTCCTCTGTAGAAGAGATGAGATCTGAGCTCCCTTCCAAAGCTGCATTTCTCATACTAAGGGCTGGAAGTGAGTTAGCTAACTAGTACAGGTGTTGTCTGCGAGTGCTAGTTCAGGCTAAGGAGAAAGATTCTCCTTAGAGCCCTGGACCTCACCTTCTGTAGCTGGTCTAGGACTCTCCTGGTATCAGCTGTGCTAAAGTGTCGAGCCAAGATCTGAGAGACCAGCAACCAGATGGGGAGTGGCTGAGACTGGACCTGAGGCTTTGAGGGCGGATGTCGAGTAGTCCCCTCATCGGGAAGCTTGATCACAAGGTTGATCTTGGAGTTTGGCCCAATGCTGTAGTCTGAAAGGCGGAGCTCATCTGGAAAGAGAGAGAGAAAGAGGAAGAGGAGGACGTGACGTTGGACTCCGGCGTCTCCCATCCAAAAGAACCAACTCAAAGCCTCCCATCACAGGCACCGAGTTTCCTTTACACCTCCTTACTGCTGAATAGGTGAGGATGTCACCCTATATCCTGACTTCCAGGGGCTAGCTTGGGCTTTAGATCCAAATGATGCCCTCAATCAACCCCACAGAGCTCCTTCACCATCTCGGGGAGTCCAGACACGTATCGGGGGAAGGGAGAGGGCTGGAAGAAGTTCAGAGTAAAGATCCTAATATTGGGGACCACTAGAAAGAAGTCAATGACATTACACGACCCTCTCCCATTCTGGCTCAATGCATCGGTCAACAAGCACTTCCCAGAGCACCTCTGTGTGTCAGGTGCAGTCAGTGCTAGGGATATCTAAAGCGAAACAATCTTTGCCTCCGAGGGACTAGCATTCTATCTGCTCTGAGCCCTAGAGCAGGTTTTTAACTTGGAGTCTGGGAACTTTTTAAAAATCTGAAGGACTCTTATTGCTTTTGTAATAATCCTACATAGTTTATTATATGCATTTAAAAGTATTAGTCTAAGGTTCATAAATTTAAGCAGATTGCCAAACACAGAAAGTTTTATTACGTAACGTCCGCTGGAGCAACCCTACCATGCCTCTTAGCCACTCACCCATCCTCTGCATAATGGCTCTTCCAAACCTTTTCAGCCCACCTGTAACTTGTGTTCAAAAAAAAATTGAGACCATTCTCTGATAGCTCCCTCTCCTTTTCCTCCTCCCCTTTCATTTAGGTACTTCTGCCACTTTCTCCTCCTTCATCCATTCCATCTCGATCGGCCCCACTTATTGTCCTCACTTTCTCACTTATCCATCTCTTTCTGGGTCATTCCCAACTGTCTACAAACACGTGCTCATCTCCCCCAAACTCACTCGATCCATCTGTCTCTTCTAGCCATCATCCTATACAGCTCTTCTGCCCTTTGTAGCTAAACAAACTTTGAAAAGTTTACATTCAGTGTGTGGGAAAAGGTGAAGAACTTACAGATTAAGCACATATCGATCAGAGACTGTTAGCTAAAGTAGATCGAGCCTATAGGCCTCAGTTTCAGCTTCTCTGGAGTCAGGCGATTCTAGATAAGGCCTGGACTACATTCCACTGTCCAACGAAGGGATTACGGGTTGAAGAAGCTGTACGTCACCCTGTCTACCACATCCCACTGACCAATTAGGGGAACAGTAGACTTATGTGACCAATCACAACATATAGAGGGTGGGATTTGGGAGGTTCTTTGTCTGAAATGTATAAAAGCTGTAAGCATTTTCAAGGCTCTGGCCCTATCCTGCGGTGGATTTGGCTCCCAGCCCAGGATGGGCTCCGCTTTTCGAGATTCTATTAAATAATTCTGCTTTCTATGCGTGATCTCTGTAGTGGTCAATTTGGCTAGGCCTTTTTTGTCCCAAATTAAGTGCATACACTTTCTGTTCTCTCACTCTCCTCTTAACCCCTTATTATTCTACTAAAACTGCTTTCTTCAAAGTTACCAATGACTTCCTGGTTGCCAAGTCTAATGGCCTTTTCTCCTCTACCCCTCTGCTGCCCTTAACAATGCTAATAATTCTTTCCTCCTAGATACACTGTCTAGATTTGGGGGACACCCCACTCTCTGTTTTCTTCCTACTTGACTCTGGCTTCTTTGATAGAGCTTCCCCTAAGTCACGCCTGGTAATTGTGAGTCCCTCAGGACTCTGTTCCAGGCCCTCTGCTCTATTACTATTCACTTGGTGATCTCATGAACTTCCATGGAATGACAACTGTCGTCTCTGTGTTGATGATTCTCAAATCTATTTATCCAGATTTTTTTTTTTTAATTTTTGCTGAGGCATTTGGGGTGAAGTGACTTGCCCAGGGTCCCACAGCCAGGAAGTACTAAGTGTCTGAGGCCAGATTTGAACTCTGGTCCTCCTGACTTCAGGGCTGGTGCTCTATCCATTACGCCCCCTAGCTGCCCCCAGACCTAACCTTAAATGTGGCTCTCCAATTACCTTTCAGATATCTAAACTGGAAGTCCAGTAGACATCTGAAACTCAGTATGGCCAAGACAGAATTCTTCATCTTTCCCCTTAAGTCTTCCTCCCTCCTACCTTGCCTATTACTGTGGAGGACACTCCCGAGCCATAACCAAGGCCTGTGATTTCATCTCTTGCTAGTTGGGCCTGCCCAAGTCTCTCCTCACTCAGGTCCATCCTCCATTCAGCTACTAAAGGATTTTCCCAGAGTGCAGTGCTCACTATGTGACTCCTTGCCCCTCCTCGATAAAGCCCGGTGGCTCCCCCCTCAGCTCTAGGATCACATGTAAAATCCTGCTTGGCGTTCAAGGCTCTTTATAACCCTCTATATTTCCAGTCTTCTTACACTTTACACATTCTCAAGTGTTTTTTAATCGAGTAACGCGGATCCTCGCTATTCCTGGAACAAGAAGTCCCTCGTCGCCCCTCCCCCCCTGCTCTGGGGACCCTCTCTGCTGGTTTCCCACGGCTCAGAATGCCCTCCCACCTCATCTCTGCCTCCTGGTTTCCCTCCCTTCCTCCCTCCCCCTCTTAAAATCAAGGTCTTCCCTCGGAGCCTATCTCCAATCTGTCCTTGCTCTTGTTGGCACGCGTTACAAGGCTCTCTGGAGAGCGGAGACTTGCCTCTTTTTTTGGATCCCTACAGCTCAGCCCACTCTGAGACATTTAAGCCAAGTTTCCCGACGGACAGAAGTCCACGGGAGGCTCACCCTCCGCCCCCACGGCTGAAGGCTGGAGCGAAGTCAGGGCAGCCCCCAGCTCCTCCCTTGCCCTCCCCCTTCCCCGATGGCCCAGAGAGACCGATACCTGCCAAGGCCTTGCCCTTGAACAACAGCCGCTGCTGGACCACCGGGATGTTCAACTTCTCGTACACCAGGTGCTTCAGGGTGGAGATTCTCTCGTCCTCGGGCACCTGGGGGCGGGGCGAGGCGGGGCCGGCAAGCAGGGAGGTGGAACTTGAGGCGGGTGCTAGCCTCGACGCCCCGCCCCTCGCCCCCCACCTCTTGGGAGGGAGGGGGCCGCCCCGGCCCCGGGCCCCGCCCCCACCTCGCCCAGCCCTAGCCGGCTTGGGCCAGCCAATCGCCCCAGCCCCTGGGAGCGCGCCACATGACCCCCCGTCCCTCCGCCGGGAGAGGGAGTAGGTGGGGAGGGGGGGTCAATGTTCTCAAAACGCGGTGGGAGTACCTGGAGGCTGCATTCCCGGCCCTGAAGCGCCTTCACGGTCAACTGCATTGCGGCGGGAGCGGCGCCTTTAAGAGCTCCCAGCGGACTTGTACTGCACCTCCCCGTCAGCCACCTCAACTTCAGGCCCGGCCGGAACCAACAGCCAGCGAGAGCGGGGCTGGCCCTCGAGGCTGCTGGGAACCGGGAAGGCGGGGCCGGGGTTGGGGCGGACCGGATGTGAGACTCGAGGCCGCCGCGGGACGCGCGCGCCCCCTTCAGGCTTGGAGGTCCGGTGCGCCCGGCGCCGCCTCCCCCGCTCCCAGCCGAGCCCCGGGCTGGCCTCTCTCTGGGGGAAGCCACGAGGCGCGGGGGAGGGGAAAGGTGGACGTGCCCCCGGCTTTCCATCCGAGGGCAGTGGCCGGAGCGGAGTGGTGACCTGTGTCTTTGGAGGCAAATACGGCCGGGATGCGGCGTCTGTACTTGGGGAAAGTTAGGTGTTAGAAGACAGCGGGAGGGGAAGAAGGGAGCCGGGCTGAGGAAGAAGTGTCAAGTGGTGACTCCCGAGCTGGGGGAAATTGACTCGGTTGTTTTGGGGGCTGGGAGCCACCTGCTGACTATCGGTTCCCCCATTGTTCTTCCAAGTCAGAGGCAGAAGTGCCAGAACTTGAGGCACGCCGGGGAAACTGCGGGCCCACAAGCGGCTCCACTTTCCCCGGGTCATTGTCCTCTGTGGGGTGGGGGCCACAAAGCCGATTACATGGGGAAGTTAGGTGGGGTGCGGAAGGATGACTCCTGCACACACTGAGCCTGAGATGCTAGTGGGACATCCGGGTGGACCTACCCGACAAGCACTGAAAAGTGCAACATGATGGAGAGGTTCGATTTGGAAATTTATTCATATTTGGGGTCTGCCCAAAGGGGAGAGTAGGTAGATACTCCATGGACAAAGATCCAGATGTAGCGTAACTGTTTCCTACTTCCCCAAAATAATGCTGAACACAACAGGCTCTTCCAAGGGCATATTGATAAAATACTTAATAAACCAATACAAAATAAGCAAATAACAAAGTTATTGTGACTCAATGACCATAACTTGTACACTGCATAACGTGAAGCAATTTGTGAGACTGTTGAATAGAAATTTCACGTTTTGCCTCAACTTTACAGTGTCTGCCTGGCACCGAGTCCAAGTCCATGTCTTTTGACAAGCCAGTCCACTCTTTGGTCTCTGTGAGAAATAACTCAATTGAACTTGGGAGGGGTGGTTCAAAGTCTTTATACAGCTGGAGAAGTGGGTATCGGATAGAATGGGAACACTTGAAATTCATTCTTTTTTCAAACCCAGAGCAGGTTAGGAGTGAGTAATTCCCCCCTCCACTGTGAATCTCCGCCTCTGATTTTATCTATCGATCGATCTATCTATCTATGTCTTGTGTTGTCTCTCCTTTCAGACCTACTTCTCCTCCTTATACCTGACTCTTTGGGGGCACTAAGACCCGTTCAGGATTTAGCCTGTCAGCTAAGGGCATGCCCCAACCTCATGGGGTGTTTCCTTTCTCCTGGTAAATGTCAAGTAATGATGGGGGGCAGCTTCCAGGGGGAATATAGCAGTAATCCTGAGGCCCCCGGACTTTAGAAGTGCTATTGTTCTCACAATCTATTTGTTAATGATTATTAACTATTAATTATTATTAATTATTAATTAATCATTATTAATTAATAATTATTAATTATTAAGGACTAAAGTCTCCTGGCCTTAGGAATATTATAGTATAGTCCTACAAACTTGCCAGATCTGTCCAGCAGTGATAATAGGGTTTCTGAGAAAAATGATGAGGTGCATACCAGACTACTCCTTAACCTCACCTCTAAACCATAAAATTCAATATTGAGGTGCGGACCCAACCACTCCTCAATTCTACCTCTAATCTATAAAATTAACATATCAGTGGCATGAAGCACTTGATCACTATCTTTTTTCTATGAATTTATCTTCTTGCTCCTGGTTCTTTGCTAATCCTTTTTTGGAACTTAGTCCAACAGCAAAATAAATCTTTGCCCCTCAACTTGGAAATAAACAATTTGTGGACCCTTTTACCATACCTGTGACACCGACCTGGGAACTCTAACATTGTTGGGGTGTCTTCCACCCTCAATAGTTCCACTAGGGAACTTGCCCTCCCCATCATTAATTATTAAAACCTTTTTCTATCCTCTTCCAACTCTTTTTATATTTATCATTCCCAGTGTCTGTTTTGTCTATAAACTATTCCCCTAAATAAATCCACTTTTTGCCAAAGAGAATGGCCATTGGGAATTCTTCACATGACGGAACCCCAACTTTTGGTGCCTGCCATCATTTGGTGTCTACATAAGCCACCTCACCAGCACTGACTCTCATGTGACCTCCTAGCCCTCTGGGGAAAAAGCTGGGATGGTCTTGAAACTTACATGCAGTTGAGAGAGAAGGTGAATCCTTTTAAAGATCCAATGAGTCACTGGCTCGTCGGGCTTAGTGGCGGGTAAGGGAGTTAGTTGCTTCATCATCTCAAACCACTAGCCCTTCTCTGTAGTGGCATATATATACTGTTGTGTATATACATACTATATGTATATATATCTTGGGATTCCTGGAAGTTGCCAGGGGGACCCTTCAATGTATGCTTTCTGGGATGGCCCATGGGAGTTTATTCCCAGGCATATTCCCTGTGGTGTAAACCACCAATCCAAATCCCTATTACTTATATGTATACAGAATATATACAAAATAAACATAAAAGTAGTTTGTGAGAGAGGGTACAAGCATCTGAAGGAACCTGGAACAGCTTCCTGTAGAAGGTGGAACTTAAAAAGACCTAGTTCATGTCTTGAGTGTACAAGAACTTCACTGACTCACTGCTAAATGCAGGAAAGATTGTATTTTACATTCGTGTGATGCTGTTCTAGTGGCGGTGCAGAGTTGAGGTGGGACTCCCCTTCCGGTCAGCACAGGTTGGATATGAAAGAATTCATGAACCTGAAATAATAGTGGCAAAAAAGGGAGTTTCTTGGCACTGAGAAGAGGGTCTCTTCACAGCGGACAGGCGCCCTGACAGGCAGCTATGCCAAGGAGCAAAGCACACTACTAGGGACTGCTGCAAAAATGTGGTTTCGAATTGCCCTTTGTAGGAGTCTGAGGCTCAGGTTTCAAGTTGAAAAGAAAGCCAGAGTCCCCAGGCCTAGATACTTCTGGATATCAGGCCCAGATCTCCAACTGAATGGAAATCACTTTGAAGGCTTCCTGAATGAGAATCTTGCTACCTCTGAGGGGTGATTTGCTTTAGAAAAGCCCAATTGAATGAGCCTCTTAATTTGTCTGGGGAGATAGGCTTTCCTAGGAGGGCCTGAGACTAGGAATCTCCTTTCTTTTCAGATCAAAGGGGACACAGTTTCAGGCCCTCTCCTCCCCTCCCCCTACTCTCCACCTCTGTCACTTGCATGAATAGGTACCTAGGTTAGGAGACACATTTTTGAAACCAAAAAGGCAGCCTTTTATTTCCAATCCATAAGCCCAAGTCCCTTCCTCATTCCCAATTACTTGAAATTAATTGGCTTTTTCCAAGTCCTTTTCTTGCTAACCATATTGCTCTCCCAAATCTATTTCACATTTACCACTCCTAATGCCTAGTTTAAATTTTCATTATGTCTGCAACTTCTCCTACATAAATGTACATTCTGACTAAGAGAAATTTGTCACAAGCATATTTCAAACTAGGGAAGGCTACCCTGATCTTGATGAGGTTCAGTTCCCCTCGATTCTCCATCAGGGAGCCAAATGATGAGGTTTGGCGCAGGGCAGGGAGTTGTGGGAATCCCCTTCTGGTGGCACAGAGTTCCTTCATAAAGGAATTTAGGAATCCAAAAGGCTAGACTGGAAAAAAGAGGTTTATTATTGGCATTGGGAAGTCAGCCTTTGCTAGAAAGACTGAATTCCTTGATGACAAGGTCCTGACAGAGGGATATAAAGTTTTTAGCAGAAAAATCCTATCCTAGCAGAGAAAAGTGAATAAGGCCTTGTTAGGGAAATAGGAGAGAGAGAGAGATAAAGAGTGAGTAACGCTGAAGGAGAATATCATTTCAGTGAACAGAGGGTTGCAGTTTCAGTTTATGCCAAGGGGAGAGAGAGGTTCCTTGGCATGGTATGTTGGGTCCTCTACAAGGAATGAGCCCCAAGTTGCCTCTTTTTATAATCGAAATTTTGGCTAGAAGCTGGAGGCAGCTCTTGATGGGGGCTGGGAGCAGTTTGAGCTGGAATCAGAATAAAAAATCTTGGAATTGAATGAGTGTCTCTGGGCTAATCTCCAACTCAATAAAGTTGGAATCTCCAGCTCGGGCCAAGTGACTCAACCAGTCCCACTCAGATAACAGAATGACACAACTTTATCTCGATTCCCTGGGGCAAGTCTCTCAGAGGAGAGCTTGGCATTCTCCCCAAAGTTAGAGACAGAAAAAGAGAAAGAGTTTCAGGGCTCCCCTTGTCAATATCATCATAGTCCTCTGATGTTAATGAGCATTTACAGAGGAATATTTACTTCAAAGCTACAGCAAAAACTAATACCACTTTGGTCTCTGGTAAGAAGTAGGCTCAAAATTTAACGGACCTCTTACATATCATTCCTCCCATCAAATTCATGTCCCAATGAGGCATTTCTGCCAGATGAACTTCTACACAGCTTCTACTATCTGGGATCCAAAGGTTTTCCTAAAAACTCAGTCCTGCTCCTTGGAGGATAAACCTTGGGATGATTGCTATACCTGATCTGACTCCAGTTCCCAGATTCCTGTGGCTTACTTTCTGGATCCTTCAGAACACATAAGCTTGGAGATTCTGCTCCCTTTACCTAGAAATGAAAAGAACAAAGGCAGAGGCCTAGAACTAAAGGTTTTTCACTGGGCCATAGAGCCTCAGAGTAGAAGATCCTCAGGCCTTTCCCCTTCCCACAGTCTCTCATCAGAAGTTGGGAGGCAATTGGAGAGCTTTCTCTTCAACAGAGTGAAGAAGTCCTGGCTAACTAGGTAGATCTAGCAGAGAAAACCTGAAGTACTGATAAGATTACTCCCCAAGGCAAGGGCCCTGATGGGGCTGAGCCTGAGCTCAGGGAAACCCCACCTTATTATATCCGATCAGAAAGCCAAAGTTAAATTTCCCCTATACATCTGTCCATGATCTGGGCCATCTTTTCTGACTCCCTATTGGGGTTAACCTGCCATGGCATTCTGTTTCATGGTTCTTTCACCCCCTCCCCCATGCCTATGGTGTCTTTTTCCTTCTTATAGCTAACTCTTCCTTTTAGGGTGCTAAACTCTTCTATGGATTTAGCCTGCCAATCAATGGCATATTCCCTTTCTCTTGGTTAATTTGGAGTTCTGCTGGGGAACTCGTCTTTTCTATTGTTAATTGTTAAAAACCCCTTTCATTGTTAACTATCTGCTCTCCCAAATCTATTTCATATTTACAAATATGTAAATATGGGCCTATTTTACCTCTTCCTTTTGTCCATAACTTCTTCTCATAAATAAATGTACCTTTTGGCAAGGAAAAGGCCCTTGTGAATTGCTACCAAACCTCATCATTAGGCATCAATTGCTTTCCTCATTCTTATCGTTTGGCATATCTACATCAATCTCATCAATAGGACCTTTCCTGTCTCTTCCACCCCCCCCCCCCCCATATTACTGGCTCCCTCTGTTGGTGATCTCCAGTTTCTCATGTCTAGTAATTATTTGTACATAGTTGTATATCATCTCCTCATTAGATTATGGGAGGTTGAGGATAGGGTCTGTCTTTTGCTTCTTTTTATATCCCCAGTGCTTAGAGAAGTTCTTGGTACATAGTAGGTGCTTAATCAATGTTTACTGACTGATTGACAGGGTTGTCAGACCAGAACCTGTCATAGTGTCTACACACTCCACAGTCTCTCCAAGGACTTCCCTTCTGTAGCTTCACAATCTTTCAGAAGGCTCTCAGTCCTCAGCCACAATTTCATATCACCACAACTACTTAAAACTCTTTTGAGTTATTGTGGCTATGATAGCTTTTTTGAATGACATTTACATCACCATCCTATTCAAAGTGTCATAATAATTCCTAAAAGGAAATGATATTGGAGATTCAATATGACGGAATCATAGCTTGAGGAGTGAATAGTGCATAAGAAAACTAGAAAAGTAGCTTGGAGCCAGGTTGTGAAGGACCTTAAGTTCCAAATGAAGGAGTTTGTACTTGCTTCTAAAGGTAAGAAGTTGTGACTGGTGTTTATTGAGCAGGAGAGTGATTCAGGCTGTATTTAAAATCAGGGAGTCACCATCAAGTAATAATCAATAAATATTTATTAAGCATTTACCATGTGTCAGGTACTGTCCTAAGCACTAGGGATTCAGAGAAAGTCCAAAACAGGGTTCCTGCCCTCAAGGAGCTTACATTCTAATGGGGAAGATAACATGCAAACATCTAGCACAGTACATGGCACATAGTGGGTGCTTCATAAATGTTTTTTTTTTTTAATTGAACTATATACATATAAGAGATGTACAGTATAAATGGAAGGAAAGGCAATAACATGGCAGGGTTGGGGAGGGACACCTGGAAGGTCCTCTTGTTTGGTTCTATGAAAAAACCAACAAAATAGACAAACCCTTAGTAAATCTGATTAAAAAAAGGAAAGAGGAAAATCAAATTGTTAGTCTTAAAAATGAAAAGGGAGAACTCGCCACTAATGAAGAGGAAATTAGAGCAATAATTAGGAGTTACTTTGCCCAACTTTATGCCAATAAATTCGACAACTTAAATGAAATAGAAAAATACCTCCAAAAATATAGCTTGCCCAAACTAACAGAGGAAGAAGTAAATATCCTAAACAGTCCCATCTCAGAAAAAGAAATAGAACAAGCTATTGACCAACTCCATACGAAAAAATCCCCGGGACCAGATGGATTTACATGTGAATTCTACCAAAAATTTAAAGAACAATGAACTCCAATGCTAAATAAACTATTTGAAAATATAGGGATTGAAGGAGTCCTACCAAACTCCTTTTACGACACAGACATGGTACTGATACCTAAACCAGGTAGGTTGAAAATAGAGAAAGAAAATTATAGACCAATCTCCCTAATGAATATTGATGCTAAAATCTTAAATAAAATATTAGCAAAAAGATTACAGAAAATCATCCCCAGGATAATACACTATGACCAAGTAGGATTTATACCAGGAATGCAGGGCTGGTTCAATATTAGGAAAACTATTAGCATAATCAACTATATCAATAACCAATCAAACAAAAACCATATGATCATCTCAATAGATGCAGAAAAAGCATTTGATAAAAGCCAACATCCATTCCTAATAAAAACACTTGAGAGCATAGGAATAAATGGACTTTTCCTTAAAATAATCAGGAGCATATATTTAAAACCTTCAGTAAGCATCATATGCAATGGGGAAAAACTGGAACCTTTCCCAGTAAGATCTGGAGTGAAGCAAGGTTGCCCACTATCACCATTATTATTCAATATTGTATTAGAAACACTAGCCTCTGCAATAAGAGTCGAGAAAGAGATTAAAGGAATTAGAGTAGGCAATGAGGAAACCAAACTATCACTCTTTGCAGATGATATGATGGTATATCTAGAGAACCCCAGAGATCTTACTAAAAAGCTATTAGAAATAATTCATAACTTTAGCAAAGTAGCGGGATACAAATTAAATCCCCATAAATCCTCAGCATTTTTATACATCACCAACAAAATCCAACAGCAAGAGATACAAAGAGAAATTCCATTCAAAATAACTGTCAACATCATAAAATATTTGGGAATCTATCTACCAAAGGAAAGTCAGGAATTATATGAGCAAAATAACAAAAATCTTTCCACACAAATAGTCAGACTTGAATAACTAGAAAAATATTAAGTGCTCTTGGATAGGCT
The DNA here is from genome assembly GCF_016432865.1 of Antechinus flavipes. Lineage (NCBI taxonomy): Eukaryota > Metazoa > Chordata > Mammalia > Dasyuromorphia > Dasyuridae > Antechinus > Antechinus flavipes. The sequence goes on from NC_067404.1 coordinate 6,667,714, forward strand.
GAGCAAATATAATAAAAATGACAATACTCCCTAATCTATTTCTTTAGTGCTATACCAATCAGACTTCCAAGAAAATATTTTAATGATCTAGAAAAAAAACAACAAAATTCATATGGAACAATAAAAAGTCGAGAATCTCAAGGGAATTAATGAAAAAAAAAATCAAATGAAGGTGGCCTCGCTGTACCTGATCTAAAATTATATTATAAAGCAGCAGTCACCAAAACCATTTGGTATTGGCCAAGAAATAGATTAGTTGATCAGTGGAGTAGGTTAGGTTCACAAGACAGAATAGTCAACTATGGAAGGTCCTCTTGCAGAACATGACATTTGAACTGAGTCTTGAAGGAAAGTATGGGTCTCAGGAGATGAAGGGAAGGGAGCAGAGTGTTCCAAGGAGGTTCAGAAGAGGACGGAGGCTGGGGACAGCCAGTAAAAGAGAGATGGAGTGAGGTACTCAAGGGACAGCAAGAAGGCCAATGTTGCTGGATTGTAGTTATGTAGAGTTATGTAGTTTTGTGTGTGTGTGTAAATAAAAATTATTTTTACTCTCCTTCAATATCCCTTCCACCTCTCAGAAAACCATCCAATATAACATATAGGGTTTTTTTTTTAATAGGGGAAAATCATCATAACTGACCAATACATTGAAAAATTTTGGAAACATTTGCAATGTACATAACTTGTAGACCTTCCACATCTACAAAGAGGTGGGGGAGGAAGTATTTTATAAATTTTTTCAAGGGATGTTTGCTCTTTATAATTTCACAACGTTCACTTTTGTTTTTTCTATGTGTGCGATTCTTTCCATTGAAATTGTTGTAGTTTCTATATACATTGTTTTCTTGCTCTGCTGACTTCACACTGCATCACTTCATATTGATCTTTCCGTGCTTTTCTGTATTTATCACACAAATCATTTCTTATAGTATAATAATATTCCATTACATTCATGTACCACAATTTGTTTAGCCACTCTGAATCCACGGGAATCTACACATGGAACATATGGAAACTTTGTTCTTGTCAATGTCATGCTTGAGGTACAAGCCCAGAAATGGAATCTCTGGATCAAAGGGCATGAGGAGTACAATCACTTAATTTGCATAATTCTAAATAAATGTCCAGAATGGCCATATTGACCTATAACACACCATCCACAATATAATAGTGTATAGCAGAACTCTTTAAACTTTTGCCATTCATGCCACCTTTTTGCCTGAGAAATTTTTACAGGACTCCAAGTATGTAGCTGTATAAAATAAGCATACAAATCAAACATTTATTGACAATAAATCATAATTTTGTGAGCCCCACATGTGGGGTTGTGAACCATGGTTTAAGAAGCTAGGATATATAGTATGAACTTTAATATTAAAGTCATATACACAAATGCATTATTGGTAAAGTTGTGAACTGATCCAACCATTCTGGAGAGCAATTTGGAATTATGGCTGAAGGGTTATAAAATTATGCATACCCTTTGATCCAGCAGTATCACTACTGGGCCTCTTTCCCAAAGAGATCACAAAAGAGGGAAAAGGATCCACAGATGCAGAAATGTTTGTGGAGGCCCTTTTTGTAGTGTCAAGGAATTGGAAATTGAGTGGATGCCCATCATTGGAGAATGGCTGAATAAGTTATAGTAAATGACTGTCATGGAATATTACTGTTCTATAAGAAACAAGGAGCAGGTTGATTTCAGAAAAGCCTGGAAAGACTTGCATGAACTGATTCTAAGTGAGGTGAGCAGAACCAGGAGAACATTGTACACAGTAACAGCAACATTGTATGATGATCAACTTGGCTCTTCTCAGCAATGTAGTGATCCAAGACAATTTCAATAGATTTGGGATGGAAAATGCCATTCACATCCAGAGGAAGAACTGTGGAGACAGAATGCAGTGTGAAGCATGCTATTTTCACCTTTTTTGTTGTTGTTTACTTTTTCTTTCTTGTGTTTTTTTCTCTTTTGCTCTGATTTTTCTTTCACAACATGATTAATATGGAAATATATTGAAAATGATTGTACACGTATAACCTATGTCAGCTTGCTTGCTCTTGGAGAGGAGCGAGGTAGGGGAAGGAGGGAGAAAAAATTGGGAACTCAGAGTCTTACAAAAATGAATGTTGAAAACTATCTTTACATGTAAGTAGGAAAACAAAACACTATTGAGAAAAAAATTAAAAATTTAAAAAATATTAAGGTCACATAACTATTTAGAATGTATTGTGGAATATGGTGTAAAGTGTTGGTCTAAGCATAATTTTTGATAGAGTGCTCTCTGCTTTTCATCACTGTTGGTATCAAATAGGTCGTTTTTTCCTAAATAATTTTTATTTTCTCATTTATGAAATATTGGGTTATAAGTTTCGTTGTTCCTGATTCTCTTGTGTAAGAAACCAAACAGAGGATTTAATTTTTTTTGTATTCTGCAAGAAGCAGGGAATTACTGGAATTTATTGGTAGTGTCAGGGAAAGTGAGACCAGGGGAGGCCACAAGGTTACATAATCAGACAAGACCTTTAATAAGATTACTTTGTCAGATAAGTGAAAGATGGACTGGAGTAGGGAGAGACTTGAGGCAGGCAGGCCTCTAACGACATAAAGATGATCATTGAATTAATGGGAGCTCATCCAGGGAGAGTGCAGAAAAAGAGAAGGAGATCCCAGTATAGAGCCTTGAGGTAAAACCATGATTAGGGGCAGAACAAGAAGATAAGTAGGAGAACAAGGAGAGTCGTGCCATAAAAACTTAAGAGACAAGAGGAAGATCAGTTAAATGCTGTAGAGAGATCAAGAAGGATGAGGCCTGAGAGAAGGCCATTGGATTTGGCAACTGAGACATCACTGGTAACTTTGGAAAAAGAAGTTTCAGCTGAAGGGTGAAGTTGGAAGCAAGACTACAAAGGGGATGAAGAGTGAGAAGAAGAAGTAGAGTCGATGAATATAAACAGCTTTCTCTGGGAGTTTGTGGAGGAAGAGAGGTACAAGATTAAATAGACTGAGAGGATGATAGCCTTGTGAAAGCATTTTTTGTAAGGATGGAGGACATATGAGAATATAGATCAAAATGAAAAAGCAAGAGATTGAAGATTAGAAAGAGAGAGAATGGGGATGATTGGGGGTAATCTGCTTGAGAAGATAGGACAAAATGGGATTAGGACACCTTTAGGGGGTGGGGGGCCTTGACCAGTAGAAGGATTACCTTGAATGTAGATTGGAATCAGTCAACACAATTGTATGACTAACTCCAGCACAGATGTGGCAGTAATATAGAGTTGGGGGTTTCCAGCATGAGGGACTGGGAGGACAGCAGTGCTCTTGCCAGAAACAGGGAAGCTCAGAAGAGGAATGAGTTTGTGCCTTTGGAGGAGTGTTTCTTGCCAGGAGAGGAAATAGCAGTGCCCTGAGCCTTGAATTAGATTGGCTTCTTTCTTAATTTTCCCTATCCTGACTGTGGAATATGAAACCAAGCCATGATATATTGTTGCATGTGCTTATATGCACACATACTATTTTCTTCAGGAAGATATAACTCCATGAGGGGAGGACCCATTTCACATCTTTGAATTCCCAGCACCTGACACACAACAGGTGCTTAATAAATGCTTGTTGAATGATTGGACACTTTCCAATACTCTAATAGTAAGTCCAGCCCTACCCAGTCAACCATAGCCTTGGGCACCGAGACTTTTGTACTCTAGAATCTCTTGGAGGGAGAAGATCGATTAGATGATGATCCACAGCTACTTTAGAGCACTGGGGCTCCAATGCCCAGCAGGCTCACCTAAGCCATGGCAGTTTCCCAAGGCTCTCAGGCATTTGGCAAGTCTGGTGCTTTTGCCTTGGTTTATGTTGAGAGCAAACAGGGAGTAAAACATGAAGTCACATTGGCTTGAGGGCAGCAGGCCAGGAAGCTAATGGTTTATATTTTGTCTACCCCACTAACTGGAGACCAAAGAGAAAAACTGCGTGAAGCACCATGGAACAAACTAAGCCCTTCAAGGAAATAATAATAATAATAATAATAATAATAATAATAATAATAAATAATAATAAATAAGATAGCTAACATTTATTTATGTATGAAATGAAAAGATGCTCGCTCCTTGGAAGGAAAGCTCTGGCAAATCTGGAGAACACACCAAAAAGCAGAGACATCACCTTGCTGCCAGTCACAGTCCAAGCTGTGGTTTTTTAAGTAGTGATGTATAACTGTGAGACTTGGACTATAAGGAAACTGAATTGAATTGTGATGCTGGAGAAGACTTTTGAGAGTTCCTTGGAAGCCAAATCAGTCAATACTCAAAGAAATGAACTCTATCAGAAAAGAGGGCCTATATGCATAAAGATATTTGTAGCAGCCCTTTTTTTGTATATATATATTTTTATTTTATATTATAATAACTTTATATTGACAGAACCCATGCCAGGGTAATTTTTTTTACAACATTATCCCTTGCACTGGCTTCTGTTCTGATTTTTTCCCCTCCCTCCCTCCACCCTCTCCCCTAGATGGCAAGCAGTCCTATATATGTTAGATATGTTGCAGTATATCCTAGAGACAATATATGTATGCAGAACCGAACAGTTCTCTTGTTGCACAGGGAGAATTGGATTCAGAAGGGAAAAATAACCCGGGAAGAAAAACAAAAATGCAAGCAGTTTATATTCATCTCCCAGTGTTCTTTCTTTGGGTGTAGCTGCTTCTGCCCATCTTTGATCAATTGAAACTGAATTAGCTCTCTTTATTGAAGAGATCCACTTCCATCAGAATACATCCTCAAACAGTATCATTGTTGAAGTATATAATGATCTCCTGGTTCTGCTCATTTCACTCAGCATCAGTTCATGTCAGTCTCTCCAGGCCTCTCTGTATTCATCCTGCTGGTCATTCCTTACAGAACAATAACATTCCATAATGTTCATATACCACAGTTTGCCCAGCCATTCTCCAATGGATGGGCATCCATCCAATTTCCACTTTCTAGCCACCACAAAAAGGGCTGCCACAAACATTTGGGCACATACAGGTCCCTTTCCCTTCTTTAGTATTTCTTTGGGATATAAGCCCAATAGAAACACTGCTGGATCAAAGGGTATGCACAATTTGATAATTTTTTGGGCATAATTCCAGATTGCTCTCCAGAATGGTTGGATTCGTTCACAGCTCCACCAACAATGCATCAGTGTCCCAGTTTTCCCGCATCCCCTCCAACATTCATCAGTATCTTTTCCTGTCATCTTAGCCAATCTGACAGGTGTGTAGTGGTATCTCAGAGTTGTCTAAATTTGCATTTCTCTGATCAATAATGATTTGGAACACTCTTTCATATGAGTGGTAATAGTTTCATCATCTGAAAATTGTCTGTTCATATCCTTTGACCATTTATCAATTGGAGAATGGCTTGATTTCTTATAAATTTGAGTCAGTTCTCTATATATTTTGGAAATGAGGCCTTTATCAGAACCTTTAACTGTGAAGATGTTTTCCCAGTTTGTTGCTTCCCTATTAATCTTGTTTGCATTAGTTCTGTTTGTACAAAGGCTTTTTAATTTGCTATAATCAAAATTTTCTATTTTGTGATCAGTAATGGTGTCTAGTTCATCTTTGGTCACAAATTTCTTTCTCCTCCACAAGTCTGAGAGATAAACTATCCTATGTTCCTCTAATTTATTTATAATCTCGTTCTTTATGCCTAGGTCATGGACCCATTTTGATCTTATCTTGGTATATGGTGTTAAGTGTGGGTCCATGCCTAATTTCTGTAGCAGCCCTTTTTGTAGTGGCAAGGAATTAGAAATTGAGTGGATGCCCATCAGTTGGGGAATTACTGAATAAGTTGTGGCACATGACTGCTATGGAATACTATTATTCTATAAAAAACGACCAGCGGGATGATTTCAGAGGCCTGGAGAGACTTACATGAACTGATGCTGAATGAAGTGAGCAGAACCAGAACAGTAACAAGATTACGTGATGATCAACTGTGATGCACCTGGCTCTTTTCAACAATGAGGTGATTTAAGGTAATTTCAATAGACTTGGGATGGAGAGAGCCATCCACATCTATTCAGAGGACTATGGGGACTGAATGTGAATCACAGCATAATATTTTCACCTTTGTTTGCTTTTTCTTTCTCGTGGTTTTTTTTTCCTTTTGATCTGATTTTTCGTGTACAACATACCAAATAATAAAACATGTTTGAGAGGATTGTACATGTTTAACCTATATCATGTTGCTTGCTCTCTTGGGGGAGGAGGGAGGGAGAAAAATTTGGAACACAAAATCCTATAAAAATGTATGTTGGAAACTATGTGAGGTTGGAAAATAAAATACTATTGAGGGAAAAAAAAGAAATTATCTCTGACTATTCAGTGGAATAGGACAGCTGGGTAGCACAGCGGATAGAATACCAGGCCTGGAGTCAAGAAGACCTGAATTAAAATCCTGATTCAGATACTTACTAACTGTATTATCTTGTTTGTGCTAAACCACTTAATCCTATTTGCTTCAGTTTACTGACCTGTAACAGCAGCTGGAGAAGGAAATGACAAGCCATTCCAGTATCTCTGCTAAGGAAAGCTCAAATGGGATCATGCTGGACAGCAACAATATTCACTGGAAGGACAAATACTGAAGCTGAAATACTTTGGCTACATAATGAAAGATGGGACTCATTGGGAAAGACTGATGCTGGGAAAGATCGAAAGCAAAAGGAAAAGGGAACGGCAGAGGATGAGATGGATGGAAACAACAAACATGAGCTCCAAGAGTGGGGGCGAGTCAGGTGACAGCGTGGAGAGAGCACCAGCTCTTTATCAGGAGAACCCGATTTCAAACCCACACTTACTGTGTGACCTTGAGTGATTTAACTCCAATTGCCTTGCCAAAAAAAAAAAAAAATTATGAGAACATCGTACACAATAACAAGATTATATGATGATCAACTGTGATGGCCTTGGCTCTTTTCAAAAACGAGATGATCTAAGGCAATTCCAATAGCTGTGGAACGGAGAAAGTCATCTGAGAGAGGACGGGGGAGACTGAAAGTGGATCAGACCTTTCTGTTTGTTTGCCTGTGTTTTTTTCCTTTGTCTTTTTTCCCTGTTTGATCTGATTTTTTTGTGTGTGCAATGTGATGAAAATGGAGGTGTGTTTAGAAGACTTGTACATATTTAATATTAAATTTAATTAAAATTTAATATTTAACATATATCAGATTGCTTGCTTTTTTGTGGAGGGGGAAGGGGAGGAGAGGGAGAAAAATCTGGAGCGCAAGATTTTGCAGGGGTCAATGTTAAAAGATATTGTAACATGTATTTGGAAAAAAAGAAAATACTATTAAAAAAAGAGAGAGTGGAGGACAGAGGGGCCACGGGGTCACGAAGAGTCAGACTCAATTGAATAACTGAACGACAGCATTTATATAACACTGTTAAGGCGTGCAAGTGCTTTACACATGTGTGCTATTATCCCCATTTTACAGAGGGGGAAACTGAGGCCTAGAGAAGTTGTTACTTTGCCAACTAGTGTCTGAGGCAAGTATCACACTCTGGCTTTTCTGGTCCATCACCGTCCACTGAATCACCTGAGAATCCAAGCAAGTTTGAAAGCGTACCGCCTGAAGCAGCACTCTCCGATTGCACTTACTCCTATCAACGTCTGAAGAGGTCTTGCCATTCCCCCATGTGGGTATTATTGTGGCCTAGGTCTAAATCTGGTTTCAGTTCATCAGGTTCAAAGGGTTTTTGTTGTTTATTTTAAAAAAAAAAGCCTTCATGAATCATAAAAATCCAATGAAAATTACTTTAATAATTGGAGTTCAAAAACAAATAATACAAGAACAAATGATGTAAAAATAGAAGTCCCCTTCCACGCTGAGCAGCTAAAGGAAGCGCAAGCAGCCTGACTTCTGGAAAACATTTCAGGCAATTCTCCTGCCCTTCAGATTGCAGACTACTCGGTGAAGCTGCATTGGGCTGGGCTAGTGGTGGAAGCAGGAGGCCACACTGTGGCGCCTACCCAAGCTTCCATTCCATTCCAGCTTCTGCTAGCGAGAGGGTGGGACTTTGATCCCAGCCGTGAGCAGAGGAAGCCCAGCCTCTTGTGCTGTGGGCACACACAGACGGAGCTCCCTCTAGGAACTCAAGCTGCCATATACCTGACCCGAGAATGGAGCCACTGTGCCAAAAGAAGGCTGGCTCCACTGGGGGCAGTCAGGGCAGGGCCTTCCAGTGCATTCAAGTTGCTGCAATCCTACATACTCCCCAAGACCCTTCTTTTTTCAAGGAGTTCATAGGAGAATGGCATCAGGTAGTTGTTCAGCTCGTGTCTACCTCTGCCCCAGAACTGGGGCAGCGAGTCACACACATGGCCACAACAGCCACACACACACACACACACACACACACATACACACACACACACACACAGTCAAACCCAATCTGGTTGGATACTTGTCATTCTCTACCACCTTGTCACAATTACTGGAGAAAGAGACAGGGGCAGGTGAGGTTTCTGGTGTCCCTCTCCTAAAAAAATGACCCTGTATGAATCGTCCATAAGGAGCGGAAGGAATACGCAGACATGAGGGCTGGCAGAGAAGGGCCCGAGCTTGTCCCTGAAGACAATGCTAACGGCTTGGACTCCTCTCTGGGAAGAAACTAAAAGCTGCCTTCCTCGGGGCACAAAAGCCATGGAGTGTTAGGCTCCCTATACCACAGGGATGGGAGCCTAAATCCTCTTTGAAAGGAGATAACTGGACCTGAGACAGTGGTCCCAGTAGGTTTAAACGTCAAACAAAGCAGCAACAAAGGGACCCGGGTATAATGGGCTCAGTGAGCTGCGGGCAGCGGTAGAACAAGAGCCAGGCTTGGGGCGCTGGGTAGACTGATAGGAATCCACGACCCCAGATGGCCAGGTCCGGGTGCCGGAAGCTTCAGCTGGGCTTTTCTTCCGCTGTTCTTGGGAACGGCAACTCAAGAACCAATTGCCAAAAGGCAAGCTGGAAGCCGACAGGTACCGCCTGACCCTTGACCCCCACGCGGGGGATCTCGGCCTCCCCTCCCCTCGGCCTCTCCCAAATGCAAGAGGGCAGAGAATTTTCATCACTCAGAACTTCCTTCTCTCTCTTTATTCAAATGTGTTCGCCTGGTGGAACCCTTCTCCCTACCCGCCTGCCCCTTCCCCTTGGCACGGAAGGCCATGTCTGGCAGGAATATAAAAACACTGGTTAAAAAAAAACAACTAAGCCCGGACTTTGGGTGCATAGTGCATAGAGACTGAAGGCCTTTGGTATCTGATAACTTCTGACGAGGGCAGGAAGAGGAAGGCAGAAGCCTTAGGTGACAGAGCAGAGGCTATTGTAGGCTAAGTGGCCGATGACGAGGGCCAGCATCTCAGAGGTGCTGCTGAGGGCCACGATGAAGGGGGCCTGGGAGGCTTGGTCAGCCTGCAGGTGACGGAAGGACAGCTGAAGCACAGCAAGAGCCAGCAAGCTGTTCTGTATGCCCACCTCGAAGCTGACTGTCCGCTGATGGGGTACGGAGAGCTTGAGGCAGGCCGCCAGAGTGTGGCCCACCAGGAGGCCAGCCAGGGGCACCGTGAGCCCGGCAAGCACAATCGGGGGCCTGACATCAGCTAAGATGAAAGCCCCCATTCGGCAGGCCAGGAAGAGCCCCCCTAGGATGAGAACGATGCTGAAAGGCTTGATGACCTTGAGCAGGACTCTGGAAACTCGGGGCATTTTATACTTGATTACCATGCCGGCAGAGATGGGGATGGCGATGAAGAGCAAGGTCAGGAGGATCTTAGAGAAAGGAATGTGCAGTGTCTCGTGGACGCTGAGGAGGTGGCCATAGATCGCGGAGGACAGTGGCATGAAGCCCGTGGCCGCCACCGTGGAGATCAGGGTCATAGAGATGGCCAGAGTCACGTCCCCCCCGAGGAGCAGGCTAAAAAGGTAGCTTCCTCCCCCCCCGGGCGTGGAACAGGTGATAATGAGTCCCAGCGCCAAGGCCTTGGGCAGAGTGAAGACCTTGGCCATTAAAAAGCCATAGAGGGGCATGAGGAGGAACTGGCCCACAATGCCCAGCAGCACCGGATGGGGACTCTTCACCAGCCCTTTCAAACCCTCCAGCTCCACCTTACAACCAAACGCACACTTGTTGACAAAGACGAACGGAAGCAGCATGTAGAGCACCGGGCTCTCCGAGAAGCGGCCCAGTCCTCCCTGGTGGCCGGGAGCGTCGTCTTCCACGGGAGAGACTTTGATGAGAAAGTCTTGTCGCTCCTCAATCAACATAGGGGGAACCTTCTGGAGGTCGAGTAGCCGGATGTGCAGCGGCGCCAGACCGGCCAGGCCAGACCGGATGTTTACCACAAAGTGGCTGTTATCCCAGCTCTGGGCGGTCACGTTCTCAATGCTCAGCACCTCCGTGTCCAGAGAGGTGACGCTCAACACGGGCCCCGATGCCGTCCTGTTACTCGGGCCTGGGTAGCAACTAGAGACCACGATGATGCCTTTGGTTTTCTCTGGGAACTCAAACTCCATGACTGAGTCTTCCCCGATGCTCAGATACCTGCCCTTTGAGGATGGGGTTTTGGAGCCGGGGGCCAGGCTGGAGTTAGCGTCGGGTGCTCCCCGAGCCCCCCCGAGTAGGCCGGCAAGCAGCACGGCCCACCAGAGTGCGTGTTTGGGCGACGGACAGCCCCGGTCCCATCCCGTGCCGGCACTTTCCCTGGTTCTGTCATTCCTGCTGCTTAATGCCATCTCTGCTCAAAGACCGGAGCCATCCACTCGAGATAGGTGGGGAGAAAAGTCCCGTGGGTTCAGCAGGGCCTCCTAATGAGTACCATGAGGCGGGTCTGGGAGAGAACTGGCCAGTTGACTGTTGTCTTGCTGTTGTTGTTGACAGCACAGCCCTGTCTGGGGAGAGGAGAGATGGAGAAGTGTGAGAAGGGGGGGGGGGGGAGGGGGAGAGGGAAGCACATAGCCCAGGCTGCTGGGCCATGGAAGAGCACCAGAAGCAAGACAAAGGCAGACTCTTCTCTTAGAAGCCTGCCACCACTCTCCAGGGCTTCCTTCATTGGAGCCCGGAGCTTTTACAGCTCCAACCATGGAGCATAGTGCTACCAGAGCCTCACATGGCCCTAGAAACCGGCTCCGCCCTAGAATCAAAGCTGAGTAGCTGGGGACAGCTAGGTGGCGCAGTGGAGTGAGCACCAGCCTGAAGTCAGGAGCCCGGGGAATTCAATTTTGACCTCAAACACCTAACACTTTTTAATTGTGTGACCCTGGGCAAGTCACCTAACCCCAATTGCCTCAGCAAAAACTGAGTAGATGGCTGTTCCAGGCCCCAGACCCTTCATTTCCTTTGGCTCTCTCCTCACTTTGCCTGCTTCTCCACCCCTCCCCACCCCAGGGAGGGCTTTGATTGATCCAGGGTCTGAGAAGACAGCCCCTTCTTCAGAAGATACTGATAGCAGTGCCTGTATGCCCAGAAGACATAGACTAGAAAGTCTCCCCCACCCCCAGTTTCCCATTGCCAAGGGCCCGACAGTAGTCCCCATCACCGTCCCTTTCTTCTGGACCCAGGCCACCATGCTGAACTCTACTTAATAGTCTTATGACAGGAGAACAGTGAGGGGAGATGGGAAGAACAGTATAGCCAAGGACTAGAGTACATGTAGGAGGAGCAGTGGGAAAGAAAACTGGAAAAGGAAGTAGGGGTCAGACTCCAGAAGGTCTGGAGTGCTAAGCTGGAGCCTGCTGGCCATGGGGAGCCACTGAGGTTAGGGATCTGTATTCAAACCCTAATGCCTAGGGAAGTTATTTGAGTTATCTGTGCCTCCGTTGCTTCATCTGTAAAGTGAGATGGTGTTCCAGAGGACTTCAACAGTCCCTTCTGGCACCATATCTACGTGTTCTCGACCGTGCAGGTAAAGCTGGAGGCTGTGGCCAAATCCTACTTGACATCCTTAAGCAGGCTCCGTATTTCTGTCTGGGATTAGGTCCTTGAAGACCTAAAAGCACTGAATTTGAGCTGGAGCAAGAGATAGGACCATGCCCACAAGGTCACTCTCTCCAAGTCCCCCCAAAAGGGAATAGTTTCTTATTCCGTTCTGTTAAGCAGCTATTCACATGACATGGCTCTGAGGGTCCTGGGAAGTAAAGCTCTCGTATCAGGTCAGGAATCTCGGCGATGGCGCACATCACACACTTGGATTTATTGATCAGGTTCTTGAGACCATATGGCTCAGTTTGTCTCAGACTATTTCCTGTACTTGGCTTTCAACCTTTCAAATATCTGAATATCTTCCGTTCTAGGATCACAGACTTTAGAACAAATAAGAATCTAGAGAGACCATCTATAGACCCTCTAAGAGATGAGAAAACAAAGCTCTCTCTTCTCATATGTATAGAAGGGGTATGTGCTCTCATTACACTGGTATGAGGAAAAGGGAAGGAAGGGCACCTTTGAATAGATGGGTGAAGTAAAAATAGTGTTAATATAAAAAAAGCTATCCATGAGAATGGTCTTAAAAAACCCAGGGGGTGAGAAAAAGGGATGCATTGGGAGAAGGGGGAAGGGAGAGGTAGAACAGGAGAATTACCACAAGTAAAAGAGGCACACAAGAGCTTTTACAAAGTAGAGGGGGGAATGGTTGAACTTCAGTCTCAATAGAACTGGTTCAAAGAGGGAAGTACACACACACACACACACACACACACACACACACACACACCACACTACACACACACTACACACACACACACACACACACACACACACACACACGTTGGGTATAGAAGTCTATTACCCAACAGGTTAATAGAAAGGGACAAGAGAAAAGGAGGGGGATTCTAAATGAGAAAGCAGATTAAGAGAGGCAGTTGTCAGAAGCAAAACAGACTTTTGAGGGGATATAGAATAAAGAGAAAGAGAGAATGATTAAGCAGAAAAAAATAGGATGGAAAGAAACAGTAATCACAACTGTGAATGTGAATGAGATGAGCTCACCCATAAATTGGAGGTGGATAACGGAATGGATTAGTAACCAGAACCCAACAATATGTTGTTTACAAGAAACACGAAACAGAAAGACACACACTCAGAGTTAAAAAAAAAAAAAGGAGACGAAGCAGACTCTACTCTAGGCTTCAGCTGAAGTAAAAAAGACAAGGGATAGCAATCATGATCTCAGACAAAGCAAAAGCAGTATTAGACCCCATTAAAAGAGAGAATCAGGGAAACTATGTTCTGATAAAAAGGTATCAGACCCCATTAAAAGAGAGAATCAGGGAAACTACGTTCTGATAAAAGGTATCAGACCCCATTAAAAGAGAGAATCAGGGAAACTACGTTCTGATAAAAGGTATCAGACCCCATTAAAAGAGAGAATCAGGGAAACTACGTTCTGATAAAAGGTATCAGACCCCATTAAAAGAGAGAATCAGGGAAACTACGTTCTGATAAAAGGTATCAGAAACAATAAAGTAATAACAAAAATGTTACAGCAAGTTTTTCTGATAAGGCCTCTTTTCTCAAATATGGAGGAGACTGGGTCAGGTTTGAGCCCCGTCTTCTTGCACTTCATGGGGGGGGGAGGATATTGGAGTCCGAGATAGGTAACTGACCCAGAGCTACTCCCTTAAAATATGTAGCAAGTCCCGAAATCTCGGAGATTTTAACTGCATTTCCCTTACCGACCCGAAGCCCTCATTAGAAAGGACTACTTGGGGAAAGGGAAGAAAATGAGGGAATAAAAAGATGTGTAACGATGTCCTATGACGAAAGCCGAGGGATCGCCTAATTTAATTGCTCCTACTCAGCTGTTGAAATGGGATGAGGCCACAGTTTTGACATACATACAGACATCCCTCTTGCCCAACTTGTTGAGTGGCAACCGAGGATAAAAGAACAAACTCAGGGTGTTCCTTCCCATCCTGCTTCATCCCCCACCCTTTTTTTTTCCTTTGGGGCTGGATTTCGGGAGAGAAGCCCAGTGAAGTGACTTGGGGAAGTCCAACCGTTCCTGGGCAGTATTCTATAAAAGGGATGGTGTTGCAGTTAAGCAAGAAGAAAAGTTCCCCCTACAGAGCTAGAAAATGGGAAGGAAGGCAAAGTGGTCCTTTCTTGAGGTTTCTTAAACCTAGGAAGAATTAGTGTGGACATCAGCCGTCCCTCTCCCCCTCCCCCCCATTTCTGGGGGTACTAAACAGCCTTAGAGCTATTGTATGAGAGAAAACTTTCTGCCACAGAGGGCTGGGATGAATGAGCCAGGCAGCGCGGGCGGGTTCCCCTGAAGCGCTTTACAGACGGGAGGAAATGGCCTTTGTTTTACTTGAAAAGATGCGGCGAAAGCAGCAGTGACCGCTACTAGAGCGGAGGATTGTGGGCTTGTCCGAAAGACACCTGCCTCGGCCGAAGTGGGCTTCCCGCGGCTGGCCGGCACCCACTGCTGCTCAGGGCAGGCACCCGGCCGGGAGAGGAGCCCCCGAGGACGGCCTCCTCACATTTACTAAGCACGGCCCGGAAGCCCGGAACGGACAAGACCCCGAGCCATTGGCAAGGAGAGCAGGGGGATCTCCGGATCGGAGGCGCGCGCGGGCGGTCTCCCGGTGGCTACGGGGAGAGGCTTGCCCTGGGAGCAGGGTGAGCCAGGGAGGGAGGCCCTGGCGGAGAGCTCCGGACAGGTGGCGCGGGCCAGGCCCGCCCAGGGGGCTGGGAGCGCGGGGGAAGCGCTGCAGCGCGGCTGCCCGGGGTCGGCGGCGGGGCCGAATGAACGCCGAGCCCGATCCGGGAAGAAAGCACCGGGGGCCGGCGGCGGGAAGCGCGAGCCAGCGGTCATGGGGGCAGCGAGTCCAGCTCCGGCCGGAGGATGGAAGAGGCCAAGGCCTCCGGGCCGGGGCCGCACACTCTCACCTGAGATCCTGGCAGAGCCTCGGGGCGGCGGCTGGAGGGCGGGGCGGAGCGGAGCGGAGCGGAGCTCAGCCGGAGCCAAGGCGAGCCGCGCCAAGATGCAATTCCAAGCGGCTCGAGAGTAGTTTATTGCCCGCCCCGCCCCGCCCCGCCCCGCCCCCGCCCCGCCCATTGAGCATAAAGCCCCGCCCCGGGGCTGACAACACACACGGCCCCGCCCCCGCCCCGCCCCGGCCCCCTCTCTTCGCTTCAGACCAAAAAAGTAGGAAGGTCTAAAACCCGGCGGAATAAAGGAGGGCGGGTACTTCCGGCCTTGACACGGTCTAGAGGAAATGGGATTAGGGAACCAATCAACGCCAGCTTCACCAGGTGAAACTCGGAATGCAATTGATCCGATTTCAGAGGGGGCGGCCCCTCCCGTTCCCCCATAAGCCTCTGCTGCTTTTTACCAGCTTCAGTGGAGACGGCCTAAGCTTGGCTCGGCTCGTCTTTCCGTCTCGGTTTCCCGTTGTTCGGGGACCGCCGAGGTTAGGGGCGGATCGCTGGAGCTCGGACGATTCCCAGGCCATCTAGTTTTAAGTGGGAGGAAGCTGAGGTTGCTCAGGAAGCCGGCTCTAAGCGCCTTCACGGCGCCCATTTATAGTTTCGTATCGCTCCGCTTCCTTCTGCCCTCTCGGCCTCTTCTCACGACTCATTTTCACAAACCTTTCATATTTGTCTTCAGTTCTGTTTCTGTCCCCATTCCCTCCGTCCTTTTCCTGATTATATTCCCTTCAGACCAAGTGCGCCATCGGCCGTCAGGTGGCGCTCCAACCTCGAGCTGCTCGAGCGCCCTTTGGGAACAACATAGAAGTTGATCCTTTAGTAGATGCTCTGAGTTAGCCCGGTCCCACCGTGGGGCGCAAGAAATTGGTCGAGGGATTGTGGAAAATAGTAGGAAAAGAGCCGTATCATCCTCTTGAAATGCACCAAAAGCAATAGGAATAGAAGGAACGTTGGTGGGTTGGAGATCCTAAAAAGGTACAGAATAGTTTTCCTTATTAAAAAAAAGTCCATTATTTTATTTTTGGTGTATATGCACAGTAAACTAGAGCTTTTTCCCTATCATTAAACTGGGGATAGGAGAAGTTTTTTTCTGAATTATAATTTTATTTATTGCTAAGTTTAAACAACAGAGAATTTTCATGTTAATGAAAACATGCCTCCTCATTTGAATTCTGCTTCATACCCCTTGCTTGAAATATATTATCCTACTTTCCTTTCAGAGCAGTTCTACTGGTTACCAGTTGAATAGTTGAACTTCCCTTGTAAGAATGTAAGCTATTGCAGTGGCCCTTTACGACATCATCATTGTTACATTTTAAATGAACTCCTCCTTCCTTTAACCTCCTTTTCTTCCTCCCAGTTAAAAACACAAAGGCGCAGGGAGAAATTTCACTGAAAGTGAAAGCAAAAATTGGCAACATTTAATCTCCAGTCTTCTCTGGCACAGATAGCTCTTTCCTGGGTTCCCATACTTCCTACCTTTTTTTCTTACTGCCCATACAAGGTTTGGCAATCTTGAATTTGTTACAAATATATTTCTTTTCCTCTGTGACAAACACGTACATGTTTGATGTATTATAACTGATTCTGCAGAGATTTGAAACAGTTGTGATCATACACAAGTTTTATTTGTATAACAATTACATCAAATTATGACTGTTTCTGACTAAGTAATGTATTCCTTCTTACAGTTTCTCAAATTGCCAAATTATTTCTAGATTGTCCTGAGGATTCAACATCGTAGTACAGATTCCCAACAGATGGTCTGGGCCCATACCTTCATTTCGGTTCTGCACCCTGCCCTGATCCTATCTCATTAGCTGTAAAATTACATGATTAAAATGTAATGAACTTTTTCTTTCCTGAACCATTCATGTCAAGCTGAAAACCATGATCTTCAAATCATCTTGAAAGCATCATGAACAGTCTGCAGAAACAAGCCTTGTATTACCTCTCATCGCAGTATTTTTTGGAATTTTAATATTTCCTCCTTCCCCCAATTACACATAAAATCAATTTTTAACTTAAGTTGTTTTTTGTTGTTGTTTTGGTTTACAATTTTGAGTTCCAAATTCTCTTCTGCCTTCCTTCCTCTCCTCCATCAAGTAATTTGATAAAGGTTATCAAAATATATTTCTATATTAGTCATATTTGTGAAAGAAAATAGACCCCAAAAAAGAAGAAAAAGTTTTGGTTTTTTTTTAAAAGTATGCTTTGATTTGCATTCATATTCCATCAATTCTTTCTCTGGAGGTGGATACATGTTTCATCATTGTTCCTGGTTAATTGCAACATTAAGATTGTTTTTTGATTTAGACTCATTCTCAGCTTATGTTGCTATTCTTGTAGTTGATACATAATGTCCCACATAAAATATTTGTAACTTTTATATTCAGAGTTTGAACATTTTGTATTTAGAGTTTTCATAATTATGGTAGACTGAAAAGTTACATTTTATTTCATGTGAATTTGAATTTGGAATTTTAGGGATACAAGTTATCATTTTAATTATTCTAAGCACCTAATGAATAAATCTAAAAGATTTAATAGTGTGTGAGTAGTATATTAAGCTGTCCTAAGGATACACAGCAGCTTTTAGATTTTTGTTGAAAGAGGTTTAAGGAACAAAAACCATTGAACCACTGGTCCTATCTAAGACTATTTCAGATGAAATATTTCTGACATCCATAACTTATTTTGCTCATTTTTTGCCCCAACTCGTTGAGATTTAATCTCCTTGCCAACTTGATGATACCAAAGGATGACTGATTCATGTATAGATTAGAGTACCTTTTACTGGTGTGGAATCAAAATGAAGAATATCAGTCAGGAGCAGCTAGGCAGTCAGAAATCTCAGCTCCCTAAGGCTCTTTACTCTCATGAAGACAAAACTAAATGTTAGTTTTAACATTTCTGAGCAGCAGCACTTAGTTGTTCCTATTAAAGTCTGAAATCACAAGTTTCTCCCACTTGTTCCTCATTTCTTATAGTACAACAGTATTCCATTACATTCATATATCACACCTTGTTTATCCACTTCCCAAGTGATGGCCATCCCCTTAATTTCTAATTTGTTTCCACCACAAAAAGAGCTACTATAAGTGTGTGTGTGAGTATCTATATTCTTATCAATTTGACTCAGTTCTCTATATATTTGAGAAATGAAGCCTTTATCAGAGATACTTGTTATAAAAACTGTTTCCCATCTTTCTGCTTTCGTTCTGATTTTAGTTGCATTTGGTTTATCTGTGCAAAAACTTTAAAATTTAATATAGGCAAAATTATCCATTTTACATTTCATAATGCTCTGTATTTCTTGTTTGGTTGTAGATTTTCTCCTCCATAGGAGAAAACTATTCTTGCTCTCTTAGTTTGCTTATGGTATTACCCTTTATGTTTAAATCACATACCCGTTCTGACCTGATCTTGTTATATGATGTATGGTCTATATTTAGTTTGTACCCTATTGTTTTCCAGTATTATCAACAGTTTTTTTTTTTTTTTAATCACATATTGAGTTCTTATCCTAGAAGTGGGGGTCTTTGGGTTTCTCAAAGACCAGATGACTATCGTCATTTACTACTATATCTTATGTACCTAATCTCTTCCATTGATCCATTACTCTGTTTCTTAGGCAGTACCAGATAGTGTTTTGTTTTGTTTTTTAGTACCAGATACATTTGCCTATTTGTAATATAGTTCTGCTTCTGGTAATACCAGGCCACCTTCTTTTGTTCTTTTCCCCCATTAATTACCTTGATATTCTTGACTTTTTGTTCTTCCAGATGAATTCAGTTATTTTTTCTAGTTGTATAAAATAAGTTTTGGTAGTTTGATTGGCATGGTACTGAATAAGTAAATTGATTTATTTAAAATTGTCATTTTTATTATATTGGTTCAAGCTACCCATGAGGAAATAATATTTTTTTAGTTGTTTAGATATAACTTTATCTAAAGTTCTTGAGCTACCTTGAGAGTATCCTTGCGAGCACCTTCTCTGAGTGCTCCATAAAACAATTTTTTGGCAAGTGTACATTTGATATTTGAATAATGTGGCCAGCCCAGTGGAGCTGTGCTCTATGCAGCAGAGTCAGAATGCTTTGCAGCTTAGTTCGAGAGAGAACCTCAGTGTCTAGTCCTTTATCCTGCCAGGTGATCCCCAGAATCTTCTGAAGACAATTCAAACGCAAGCGATTCCGTTTCCTGGCACGGTGCTGGTAGACTGCCCAGGTTTCACAGATACACGACAATGAGGTCGGCACAAAGCCTCTGTAGACTTCCAGTTTGGTAGTCAGTCTAATGTCTATTTTTCTCCCACACTTTGCTTTGGAGCCTTCCAAACACTGAGCTAGCTCTAGCAATGTGAATGTCAATCTCATTATCAACGTACTTGCTCCCATGCTTTTAGCAGGATGTTTTTAGCCATGTTGTCAAACGCCTTCAATGAGGACACACATGGGATCAAAGTCAGCTGCTGGTATGGTAAATTCTTCAACTTGAAAAGGCTACAGGCCAAAGCTAAAGCCGAGGGACTACTGGGGCATGATTCTTTGTTTGCAGATGATTGTGCATTCAGTGCAGCTTCTGAAGCTGAGATGCAACAAAGTATGGCTCGATTCTCTGCTGCTTGTGTTAATTTTGGCCTAACAGTTGACACCAAGAAAACACGGGCCCTCCATCAGCCAGCACCACGCCATTTATATGTGGGACCATCAAATGGTGAAGTTCTGAATGCTGTGGCTAAGTTCACTTACCTTGGCAGTATACTTACTAGGGATATTCATACTGATAATGAAGTAGTCACCTATCAAGACACAAATAATAATTGTACTACAGCACAAAGTACAGTACTACAAAGGCCTCTTGTTAAAATTAAATTTTATTTTATTTCCAGATATGCATTCTCTCCCTCCCACTTCTCTCCTCTTCCCAACCCCATTGAGAAAGAAAGAAAAACAAAACAAATTCTAGTATGGTTATATTTAAAAATGGCCAAACCATTTCAAAATTCCACCAACAATGGATTAGTATGCTTATTTTCCCACATCTTCTTTAGCATTTGTCATTTTTTTTAAATCAATTTGGCTAATTTGATGAGTGTGAGACAGAATTTTGGAGTTTTTAATTTGTTTTAATTTGTGTTTCTCTAATTATTAGTGATTTCCAGCATTTTTTCCATGTGATTATTGATAACTTTTATTTCTTCATCTGAAAAACTGCTTTTCTTCATTTGTTTGTGAGGATTTTATGCCTTAGTATCTGATCAATTTTTATGAAAGTGCCGTGCAGTTAGGAAATTGTTCCTTTCTATTCCCATTCAAAAATTTCCAGAAGTCTGTTATATCTAACTTTTCCAAAATTCATTCAGTTTCTTTGCTTCTTGTTTGTTTGTTTTTGTTACATTTATATATTTTTGAAAGGGATAAGTTGAGATCTCTCACTATTATATAATTTTACCATCTATTTCTTTGCTGGAACTCATTTAACTTTCCTTAAAGAATTTAGATACTAACATGTGTTTTGAATGGTTATTTATTCATTATCTGTTATCTTTCAGCAAAATATAGTTTTCTTGTTTATCTGGTTTTTTAGCTTTTTTTGTTGTTTTGGCTATAGGTCTGTCTGAAATTCTGTTTGCTTTTTTTTACATCAGCTGAAACATAATAGCTGAAATAGCCTCTTGTTTTAACTCTGTGTCAACCTTTCTGATTCAGATTTGTTTCTTGGTTTTTGCATTCTGCTTTCTAATTCATTCCACTATCCTCTTCTGTTTTATTCATAAGTTCATCCTTTTCAGTTATGATTGTTAATTATGAATTTCCCTTCATTCTAATTTTCTCTTCTTCCTTCTTTTTGTTTTCTGCTTCCTCTTTAAGAATTTGTTTTGTTTAAGATCTTTTTTAACCTATCCTCCTAACTACTCTTCCATTTCCCTCTTGAGCGAAATGTATTTATGTACCCAGCGATATGTGTGTATTCTTCCTTTCTTTTGATCAGTTCATGTAAGAATGAGATTCAACTGCTGCCCACTTCTCCCAGTTTTTGTTTGTATAGACTTCTTGTGTACCCTATTTATGTGAGATAATTTTCCCCTTCCTCCCTCTCAAGTATATCCCTCCTACCCTTTTTTTGCATTCTTTCTTCTAAGATTATCAAAATGCAATAGAACAATTTCTAGTCTTCTTTATAATTAGGCTTCCTCTATGACCTCTAATGATTATAGAATTTTTAAGGGACTTCTTGCTCCTATTAGAATGTAAATGGTTAGTTTTTGCTTAGCCCCATAAGATTGCTTTCTCCTCTTTATCTTTTTATGCTTCTCTTAATTCTGGTGTTTGTATTTTACATTTTCTACTCAGCTGTGGTCTTTTCATCAGGAATACTTGCAAGTCCTCCCTTTCATTAAAAATCCATTTTCCCCATAGGATTATGTTCAGTTTTGCTGGATAAGATATTTTTTATTACAAGCCCAGATCCATTGTCTCTGGGAAGATCATATTCCAAATTCTACATTCCTTTATAGTGATTGACTTATATTTGCTTTCTTTTTAGCTGCTTGCACTAATTTTTTCCCCTTTGACCTGAAAATCTTGGATTTTGATTATAAGGTTTCTGGGAGTTTTCATTTTGGGGTTTCTTTCAGGAAGTGATCTTTGGATTCATCTTATTTCTACTTTGTCTTCTAATTCTAAGATATCTAGGCAGTTTTCTTTTTTGATTTCTTGATTGTGATATCTATGCTTATTTTTTGGTCATAGATCTCAGGCAGTCCAATGATTATTTATTTTTCTCTTCTTGATCTGTTTTTTAGATCATTTGTTTTTGCTATGAAACACTTTATATTTTCTTCCATTTTTTTATTCTTTGTCTTAATTTTAGCATTTCTTTTTGTTTTATGAAGTCATTAGCCTCTATTTTTGTTAATTCTGATTTTCAGCAAGGTTTTGTATTTTTTGTTCCAAGATGTTAATTCTCTTTCCAAATCTTTATTCCTTAGTTCTCATTTATTTTCTTTTAGCACTTGCATTTATTTAAAAAATAATTTTTTTTAGGCAGTCGTGGTTAAATGACTTGTGATTTGCAACTTGCCCCAGGGTCACATAGGCAGTGTCGAAAACAATATTTGAACTCAGATCCTCCTGATGTCCGTGCTAGTACTCTATCCACTGTGCCACCTAGATGGCCCTTAAAAAAAAAAAATCTTTTAAAAAACTCTTCCTTCATCTCTTTCAGGAATTTTGGTGTTTGGTGTTTTTTTTTAGGCTTTGCCTATGGCTGTTTTAGAATCTTTCTTTTCTTCTGGATTTATGTTTTGCCTCCTCTTGGATTTATGCCTCCTCTTTACCATATATTTTAATAGTGGATTTCTTTTTCTGTTCTTATTCTTCCAACTTATTTCTTCACTTTGGACTTTATGTTAGGATTGGGTTCTGCAAATTTCTGGGACAATATCAGGGATTATTAAATTTTATATATATATATATATATATATATATATATATATATATATATATATATATATATATAAAATTTTGGGCCCTTTTGCTTCTTTCTTGAGAAATTGAGTGTTGTATTATTCTAGAATCTCAAGGATAGTTTAATGCTCCCAAAGTGATTTGATCTGAGGCAAAGTCTGATCACTGCTCTCTTTGAGCTCAACAAGTTCTTGATCATCTGGGTCTATTCCTCATTGGAAATTGCAATAAACTGTTGTTGGTTTCAGCAACTATCAGCCCTTTGGGAAGCTTTGTAGGTTCATTGTCATCATATTTGATTATTTAATATAATCACCTTTTTAAGTTATGAGAGTCAGGTTTATGTTTTTCCTAATTTTTCTCTAATAGTTTGAAACATAAAATGTTTCAAATTGGGGTTTGTTTTGCTCTTTAAAGAGAATTTCTTCATTTATTCTTTAATCTACTTTAACCTGAGCCTGTGGAAGATTCTCTTCCCTTCATCCTCAAATTCTTTCTTCTTTTCTTAACTGTGGAGGTTTATTTACTATATTTACTCCTTTTTCTTTCTTCATTTTATCCATCTATATAATCCTTCCCCTCTTTTTTCTTTGTTAAGTAGCTAATTAAAACACTGCTTTCTCTCTTTGCCTTCAACTTCTTTTATTTTTTAGGGGCTTTTTGTTTTGTTTTGTTTTTGTTTTCTTCACCTTTTTTGAAAATGATTTCATTTTGTTCTCTTCCCTTTCTGTCTATTCTATTGATTTATGTATTTATGTTCAAGGTGTTTGAAATTGATTCTTCCTGAAATATTTGCTACTTCCAGTACCTTCTTCGCTATTTTCCTTATCACTTACTTCCTGACCCCCCTCCTTTGATGATGGGGGAACCTTTGGGGACTGGATCTCAAAAGAATTTCAACCTTTTCCCACATTGACCATTTTCTAGTTCATCTTCCTAGGGCCTAGCTCCAGCTGACTTTTGGGTAGTCAGAACCAACTCCAGATGGATGCTATGCTTTTCTATCCCTAATGCTTGCAGTCTGAAGCTTTTGGCAGACTGTTTTTTTGTTTCTGAAGGACTGTGGCCAATCTGTCAAAGCCCAAGCAAATTTCTACAGCCTTGAGCTGGGTATACCATGGCACTGTAAAGAGGGAAGGGATCATTTTTCTTGTAAGACAATATGTTGAGTCCTTGGGTCTTCTAGTTTGGCCTCCCTGCCAGTTGTGTGAGAGATAGGGGAGGGGTGATGAGTGAGCTCAGGGTCAGTGAGTCATGGGTACTTATTAAACTTTCTTTTGGATTCTAAGTGTCCTAGACCATGGAGACAGTTGAAGCTGCTTTATCTTTGGGCTATAAAATTTCTGTTTTGAGGGTTGTGGGGATCAGAGAAAATGTCTAGTCTTCCATCTTGTGGCTCAAGTGACTTGGAAGTCCAACTAGAGAGATTGTAATTGCTCTCTTGGTAACCTCATCAGCTCCCATAATTTTAACCTCATAGTTTAACTTTCATCTCTGTGCAGATGAGTCCTAAATCTATATATCAGCTCCA
Source organism: Antechinus flavipes (assembly GCF_016432865.1). Classification (NCBI taxonomy): domain Eukaryota; kingdom Metazoa; phylum Chordata; class Mammalia; order Dasyuromorphia; family Dasyuridae; genus Antechinus; species Antechinus flavipes. Next base: position 6,691,698 of record NC_067404.1, read on the forward strand.
ATCTCTCCTCTAAGTTTAAGTCCCCACATAACAAACTGCTTTTTAGACATTTCAAACTAGATGTCCTAAACTTAATGTCTACACTTAAACTCATTGTTGTTCCCTCTAAGTCCTCCCTTCTTCCAAACTTTATTTCTGTTGAAGGAACAACCATCTTTCCAGCGTCTCGGGTTCTTAATCTTGGCATTATCCTCAACTCCTTATTCTCCCTCACTGCCCATATCTGATCAGTTGCCAAATCTTGCCATTTCTACCATCATAACATATCTCTTGCATCCAGTCCCTTCTCTCTACTCACACAACCACAACCTTAATTTTGGTCTTCATCACCTCTCACTTAGATAATTACAACAGTTTTTTAACTGCTCTCCTTGCCTCAGTTTTCCCCAGTCCAATCCTTCTATAGCTTGCCACCAAAGTAATTTTCCTTAAAAGTGCAGATCTGATCATGTGACTCCCTTACTCACCTGATACCAGTGGTCTCTCATTTCTTCTAGACCAGGTGTTTTGTAATCTACTACCTGTGAACTTTGAAAAAGAAAAGTATAGATATGACTGATTGCCTCTGTAAATTTTATGTATTTAAAAACATTATTCTGAGGAGTCCGTAGGCTTCAACAGTCAGACGATTAACTATTTATTTCTACTATGTATCAGGGATTGTAAAAAGTCTTTGGGTTGAGTACTGGCCCTGGAGTCAGGAGGACCCGAGTTCAAATCCTACCTTAGACTATTTAACACTTACTGTGTGACCTTGGGCAAGTCACTTAACCCCAACTGCCTTGCAAAAAACCAAAACAAAACAAAAAACAAACACACAAAAAAGTGCTTGGGGTATAAAGAAAAGCAAAACAACCAAAAAATTAAATAAATAGCAGTCCCTTCTCTCAAGTAGCTAAAAACCTCAAACCTCTGCCCCAGATTAAAATATAAACTCTGTTTAGCTTTTAGAGCCCTATATAACCTGGCCCCAATCCAGAGTTTTCCCCCCTAGACTTTTAGAGGTGATAATGACACTGATACCCAGTTCAGGTTCCAAATGTTAAGACCAAACAAGGCACTCATATATCAGTGAATAGTTAACAAAGGAAGGTTTACTCAACTCTAACACAACCAGGATATGTACTATGAATATAATCCTACTTTGTGTGCTGGGGGGAAGGGGGAGAAGAGCCTGCTTTTGTCCATAAGGAAATCTGTCTGTTCAGCATATGTAATTGAAAAGTTAACAAAAGGAGATTTACTTAGCTCTAATACAATAAGAATATGCACTGGGGATACGCTCACATTTAGCTCCTGTGCTCGTGGCCCCTTGTCTCCATATGGAAACTTGTCTGTTCAGCATATGTCACTGAATAGTTAACAAATGGAGGCCTTCCAGCTACACTCTTTTTTAAAGCTTTTTATTTTCAAAATATATGCATAGTTTTCAACATACATCCTTGAAAAACCTTGTGTTCCAAATTTTTTTTCCCACCCTTCCTTCCATCCTCTCCCCTAGATGTCAAATAATCCAATATATGTTAAACATATGCAGATTTCATCCATATTTCCATCATTATCATGCTGCATAAGAAAAATCAGATCCAAAAGGAAAAAAATGAGAAAGAAAACAAAATGAAAGCAAACAACAACAAAAGTGAAAATAATCTGTTGTGATGCATATTCAGCCCCCACGGTCCTTTCTCTGGGATGCTCTCTTTATCACAAGAGCATTGGAAGTGGCCTGAATCACCTCGCTGTTGAAAAGAGCCACATCTATCAGAACTGATCATTGTATAATCAATCTTGTTGTTGCTGCAGCTCCACACTCTTTAATCGAACAGTCTCTCTCTGTCCATCTCTTGGCTCTGTGCATTCTCTCTGGCTGCCCCACTCCCTGCATGCTTAGAATACTCTTCCTTCTTTGCTTCCGCTACTGACCTCCCTAGCTCCTTTAAGTGCCAGCTTTAGTAAAGAACTTAAAATTAAAGGATGCTCATCCATTAGGGAATGACTAAACAAATTATGGTTTATGTATGCTCTATAAGAAATTATGAAAGGAGTGGTTTCAGAGAAACCTGGAAAGACTTGTATGAACTGATGCAGAGTCAGAACAGTTTATATAATAGTGACAATATTATTTTTTTAGTATTTAATCTTTTATTTTTTCAAACACATGTAAAGATAGTTTCAACATTCATTTTTGTGAGACTTTGTGTTCAAAATTTTTCTCCCTTCCTCCCATTGTTGAGGTCTAGATTTGGGGTACAGGGAGTCAAGCAAAGCTCCCCTGCAACCCCCTTGGATTCGGCGCAAGGATACGGCGGTAAATGGAGTCCAGTAGTGGCGCGAGTTCCCAATAAAAGCATTTATTGGCCCGAGAGCTAGATTGATAAAAGAGGTTTATTATTGGGTTTGGAAGTAAGGAGATAGGTGAAGATAGAGATAAGGAGGGCACTGGACAGAGGGTCCTCACATGGCTACCATGTTTGGAATCTCTGCAAAGAGGGGTTCCCAGTGTGGCCTTTTTATAATAGGAGACTTAGCTTGAGGGGCTTTGGGGTGTAGCCCCAAAGTTGGGTCAGATCCAGGTGGGGCTGGGACAGGTCCAGATCTTCTATTGGAATTCAAAGGCACCAGGATTTGTGAGTCAAAGGGTAATTACATTCACTAGGAGGGGATGGGAATCTAGAAACTAATGTTTCCCACATCATTCCCCGCTCAAGCAGTTGGAACTTAAATTCATTTAAGGTAAAAGACATGGGGCAAGGTCTCTTATTGAGACAGAATTGAAGATTTTCTCCTTCCAGGATTTTCCAAGTTTGGGGGTCCCCTCTCCATCCCCCCCTCAAGAAGTCACCTCCAAAGGCATGTGGGAAAAGGGACACCGATCTTCTCTTAACTGCTTCGAGCTGGCAAGAGTCATAGAGATTTGGGGGTTCATGCCAGGAGGTGAGGCATGAGGTGTGGGGTATGGGGATGGCAACAGGGCATCTAAGGGGTGTGTGTCCCAGTCAGTCATTCCTAGTCGGTTGTCCCATGTTCTCCAGGCTGAAGGACAGTTGAGAGTCCAAAGATTGAAGCCCAGATCTCGGGAGCAGGTTAAAACCGGGGTGTCATCTAAGGGTGGAGATGGCGACAGCAGGAAATCCATCAGGTCCCTTCTGTGGGCTGCCTGTAAAAATGCTGATGTCCCATCTAACAAGGAGAAGTAGGAGAAAATGCTGGGAGCAAAAGATTATTTGTCTATAGTAAAAAGTGTTAAGTAGCCTCGAGTTTAGCCCCTTCATTTCCAGGGAAGCTAATTTCTCCTGGTGTTGGTCCAGGGTGTAGACTAAGAAGTCAGGGGAAATTGGAAGCCTACATATCTAATCAAGATAAGAATGCAATTTAAGCTCTTAGAAATCTTTTAACTGTGCTGCCTTTCTTTAAAAAGAGTTGGTTCCTCAATAAGCAAATATCCTAAGCCTTCCCCCCACTTTCCCCACTCTTATGGGGGAAGGGTGTATTGGGTCAGAAACCATTAATAAAAAATAAAAAAAGACTGGATAGATCTCTAGAAGCAAAGCAAAGTTTATCATACGTTCTCACGAGAATCGGGTGTCCCACCCATTGAGCAGACAATGGAAGGGAGGAAGCACCGTAGGGGGCAGGGTCAAGGCTTTTAATCCCTAACGCAAATTCCCCCTCCCACCACTGACCCTCATCCTTATTGGCTGAGGATCTTACATTCTAAACGAGAACTACCCAAGAAATTGAACTTGACCAATAAGTACACAGTTGCCCATATTTGGTCGAAATAGGGAGGATAACAAGAAGGGGGCTTAAGTATGCCCTTAGGGGATAACAGGGAGGAGACTTTAAATATGTCCTTAGGAGGATGGCAGAGAGGAGACTTTAAGTATGCCCGAGAGGAGACTTTAAGTATGCCCTTAGGAGACTAGCAGGGAGGAGATACTTTAAGTATGCCCTTGACTTAAAGTCCTTCAGGCCTACTCAAACTTTGAAATAGATGAAGCCTTACTGATTTTCATAACTGTCTGGAAAGATCTCACCTCATCTTGTTCAGGTGGAAGGGGTCAGAGGGAGTGCAAAGTATCTCAGCACTGACAACCCAACTTACCGGCCCCTGAGGTGTTGGGACTGTCCTGGGATAAAAAGGGAAACAGGGCCAGACCCCAATTCCCTACTGGAGAGCAGGACGCCGGGGGCCAATTCAGCCCCTTTGGTGTGAAGCAGTTTCTCTGTTGTTCCTCCTGCTCAACTCAGGACAGAGACTAGGGTCTCCTCAGACAGTTTCCAGGGCACCTAAAGGACTAAGTCTGGGAGAGATTTGTACTAAAAGGCGCTTCCGCTCCAAATGTTTTTTCAGGAGGCAGAAGTTGCCCTGAGAAGAAAAAAGCTCAGTGTCTCAGGTTAGAGTTAAAGGGAAACCAACAGCTGTTAGCAGCAGAGTGGAAGAAACATTGAGGTTTGGACCCTGAAAAAGTTGAGGTGGTGGGTGGGTCCTAGGTTTCACTAGGCTGAGTCTTTCAGCTTTTAAAGAGACAATCATGCTGGGTGTGTTTTGGCTAGCTGCTTTTGCCTGAGGGCATAAGTGTTAATGAGTCCCAAGATTCGAAAGAAAAAAAAAAGCACTTTAAAGGATGGACTTGTCCAGAGACATTGGAATTCAGCTAATCTATTCAGAGTTCAGGTGTTGAGATTGAGGCATTTTTCTCAAGCCCAGTGTTTGTCTCTGCAATAAGAGACAGCTTAAAATCTCTATAGGGATGGGGAAGAAAGCTAATTCATGGCAAAACCCGAAAACTTTCCCATTCTATAACATAACCTTTGTAGACATCTCTAGAAGGTGTCACAAAGGCCTTCCCAGAGGGCTGTTTGCTAAAAGAAAAAAAAACAGGATTTTGTCCTCACAGCGTCCTATGAGCGACTCTCCTTATGAGGAATCTCCCTGAAGACTCCCGAAGTCTGCCAGCAAGCTCAAATTAGCCCGGGAATTTGAGCAGCTCCCTCATTATAGAAGTGTTGAGGTCTAGATTTGGGGTACCTAAATGAAATTAGGGTTTAGTTGAGGTCTAGTGGCAGGTTTGGGGTACAGGGAGTCAAGCAAAGCTCCCCTGCAACCCCCTTGGATTCGGCGCAAGGATACTGCGGTAAATGGAGTCCAGTAGCGGCACGAGTTCCCAATAAAAGCATTTATTGGCCCGAGAGCTTAATTGATAAAAGAGGTTTATTATTGGGTTTGGAAGTAAGGAGATAGGTGAAGACAGAGATAAGGAGGGCACCGGACAGAGGGTCCAGCGGACAGAGGGTCCTCACATGGCTACCATGTTTGGAATCTCTGCAAAAAGGGGTTCCCAGTGTGGCCTTTTTATAATAGGAGACTTAGCTCGAGGGGCTTTGGGGTGTAGCCCCAAAGTTGGCTCAGATCCGGGTTGGGCTGGGACAGGTCCGGATCTTCTATTGGAATTCAAAGGCACCAGGATTTGTGAGTCAAAGGGTAATTACATTCACTAGGAGGGGATGGGAATCTAGAATCTAATCTTTCCCACATCACCATCATCAGCATAGAGATAGTAATTAAATCTCGCTCACGCAGGAGCCTCCGTAGGAGAGCCGAGATCACCAAGTAGTAAGAGAAGAAGAGAGAGCCCAAAATAGAACCCCCGAGGAATACTCAAATTACCAAGCATGATCTGGAGAAAGATCCATCAAAAAAGACAGAGAAGGACCAGTCAGATAGGTAGGTGGAGAAACAGTAAGAATGTGAGTGGTGTCTTGAAAATTTAGAGAGAAGAAAGGATGAAGAGGGAGAACATGATCCACAGTATCCAAAGCTGTGAAGAAGTCCAGGAGAATGAGGACTAAGAAAAGGCCACTGGATCTGGTCACGAAGAGACCACTAGTAACTTTGGAGAAAACTGAAAATAGAGACACCTATTGTATACATCTTCTCAACGTGTTTAGTCACAAAAAAGAAAAGAGATATGGAAGGATCAAGTGAAGTTTTTTCAGGATGGGGGACATGTTTGTAGGCAGTTGGGAAGGATACAAGAGACAGATTGGAAATAAGTAAGGCAGAGGAGATGATAGAGGAGACAATCTGCGGGAGGAGATGGATTGGGATTGCTTGTATAGGCAGAGGAGTTGGCCTTGATAAGAAGGGCCCTTCTTCGTGTGAGGCAGGGATAAGTGGCTGAGGAAAAATTATGATTTTCATAATTATCAAACTGACTATTTCTGACCAGCAACACTGACACTGGGCTCTTCTTCCAGACTGTAGCACAGCTGCCAGTTACTCTGGCAGAGCAGGATGAAAACAGTAAAAAGGAACTTAAGGGAGGAGGAAAGAACTTTTTCCTTGCAACCCCTCTGCAGCTGCAGCAGCCCGTTCTTCATCACCCCGTTCTTCATCACCCCGCCCCTCCTGGCCTCAGCAGCCCAACCCTTTTTGTTCCCCTCCTGTACCATCAAAATCAGCCAGGCCAGGACTTGGTTCCACTCGTGGAGAACCTGGCCACTGGAGGAAAGAATGTCCAAGGAGGGGCGAGAGTAGCTGCTGAGGAGAAAAAAGAGCAAGATCCTAGAAAACATCGAGGGACCCTCCTACAGGGCCAATCCCTCAGCATGACTCAGCTCCGAGGAAGGCTGGCCACTGAGGCGGATGGATAGTCAGGCCACGCCCGTTATAGCCCATGACTCCTGGTGGAGACGACTCCTTGTTCCTACGGGCCAAGGGGTGATTGCTGTAGTTGACACTCTCAGTTTTCAACCCCTCTGCCTTCCCCAGCCTCTCCCCTGGAGTCGATTGTGTCTCCGTTGTGGGGATTGCCAATCAGACCTGTCTCGGGTCTCCCTTTTTATTGCGAGGATCGGCGCTTCCCCCCCTTTTGTCCTGGTCCCCGAGGCTCCTAGCCATCTACAAGGACGCGATCTGCTCCATAAATCACAGGCCACCATTTCATCTGTCCCCAAAGGAACCTGACGGCTTTTATCCCCGCCGCCCTCCACTGCTGGAAGGGTTCCCGTTCCCTTAGGCCTCTTCCCTTCTGAGCCTCCAGCTCCTGAGCAAGCTTCCCCAGCTGGGGGGCTTCAGATGCTACTGACATAGTTAGGAGTGCCCGCCTCCTGTGCAGCTGGACTCCTCTAAAGCCTTACTCCCCATAGGCCGATAGCCACTCAGCACTGAGGCTCCTGTGGAGTTGGGCCCCTGGTCTATGCTTCTCTCTCTAAGGGCCTCATCATTCCCTGTACTTCCCCGTGAAGACGCCCCTTTTTCCAGTCTGAGCCTGGCGGTCCGGGTTGGCGCCTCGTGCGCGAGCCCTGAGCAGTTCCTGCTGTTGTAATACCCGGGGCACCCGTCCTCCCAAACCCCCCCACTCCGCTTCGCCTCGTGCCTCCCTGGGCCACTCACTTCCCAGCGGTTGACTCTGTGCTTCCTTCTGGGTCCCGGTCGGCCGAAAGCCGGCTCAGCTTTGCTTTTACCTGGGAGGGCCGCAGCGCGCCTCGGGCTGTCCCGCCGCAGGGATTCGCCGAGTCATGTCCCATTTCTCACAGGGATCAAAGCGGGACTTGTCCTCATCGAGCACTCTGTTGGTGATCTCCTCCCTCCCCGTCCCCCCCGCCCCCCCCCCCCAGGACATTTCTGGTCGGGACATTCCTGTCCTTAGGGACCCTGTGCTCACCCCTCTGCAGAGCTCCTAGGACATCACCTCTGCCTCTGGCCTCTGCCTAGAGTCAGCCGGTCTTAAAGCCCTCCCTCGGTTTCCCGTGTCCCACACCAAACATCAGTTCCACGCCTTCCTTGGGCTGGCGGGCTGGCGTCCTCCCCGGACCCCTGACTTTTCAGGTATTGCCGCCCTTTATGGATCCTAGAGGATTCTGGGCCTGAGCCTTTTTTCTAGACCTGAGCCTTTGCCTTTCCTCCAGAAGCTCCAAACTCCTTAGATTCTTTGAAGTCTGCCCCCACCCCCCTGCAGCTTTCGGCCTCCCCAGCCATTCTCTCCCATTGGATGGATGTGTCTCGGAGAAAGGAGGGAATGCTGGGGGTGCACCGACACCGACCCAGAAACACGGCGAGAACGTTCGCCCCCTGGGACGCTACAGCACAACTCGGGACAATGTTGCTAAAGGCTTCCTGTGGGCGGCAGTGGCCGCAGGCTCCTCATCTCTGCCAATGAGGACATTTGTCACTCGGCGTTGGTCCTCCGGCAGGCTAGCCACCCTGGAAGTGGCTTTGTTATCCAAGCCTAACCCGACCTTCCCACGTGTAACTTCTGCCACCTTTCTCCCAGAGGTGCAAAGTGAGGATGGGACCTTAGCTCATCGGGCTGGGTGTCTTGTTCTCTCTGCGGGAGGCCCCGAAGGAAACCCCTTTATAAAGAAGGAGCAGATCTGGACGGGGTGCTGATGGATCCTGCCTCAGAAATGAGGAAGAAGATGTGGTGGCTGGTCATGACGTGACCACTTGGGCGGAAGCGGCCGAAGCTTCATCTCTACCCGACGCCCATTCGGCACCAGCTGAACTCGAGGCAGGAGCCAGGGCTTGTGAATTAGGGAAAGGGAAAAGGACTGACATCTACGCTGACAGCAGGGATGCATTTGGGGTGGCCCACGACTTTGGGGTGCCAAGGAAACCTCAGGGCTTCCTCACCTCCTCAGGACAGCCCATTAAAAATCAGAAACAGTTTCCCATCCGTTAGCCTGCTTACTGCTTCCCGGAGAAATTCCAAGAAAACAGCATTCGTGCTCCTGGAAACCATTTAGCTGGAAATGAAGCAGCTAAAACCGCAGGTTTAACACCCCCAATTCCTGAGGGCACAGCTCCTATAACCCCATAGGTAAGGTTATCCCTTAGTCTATCCACCTCTCAAGACTTGCCTAAGTCTCTTAGCCTAACTAGGGAAGAAATAGCTACAGCCCAGAAGAGAATGCTTATCACAAAGCAAGAAAAAGTTAAAAACGAGGGATGTTAAATTTTTAAGAATACAGGACTACAGATTGGTCCAAAAGGACTTGTAGTACTCTCCAAGAGCTTATCCCTCCCTATGATTGGAACACCTTAATTCATTCAGCCATTGGGGACTTGACAAGTTGGTGGAGCTAGCCTGAAAATATTGGAGGGGGAATTTTCAAGGGCTGTCACTGCCTATGAGATGTGTCCCACCTGCCTCAAGCACAATACATCCAAGTCGGCTCATGGCCAGTTTGTTCTCCCAGATTTACCGTTTGCAACCTGGCAGATTGAATTCATTCAATGGCCACCTGTCCATGGTTACAAATATGCTTTGGTGATGGTCTGTATGTTCTTCCACTGGGTAAAAGTGTTCCCCTGCCATACTGCCACAGCCTCTAGAGTAGCAAAAATTCTCTTAGGGAAAAAAATTCATTCCATTATGGGAGGCTTCTAAAGAAATACATAGTGAATTAGACAAAAATTACTGGGAAAGTTGGAAAATAGCATGGCAGAAACTAGGCATTGACCAAAACCTAATACCCTATACCAAGATAAGGTCAAATTGGGTTCATGTTTTTTTTTGAAATAATACCTTTTTATTTTTCCAAACATGCATGGATAATCCTTTGACATTAACCCTTACAAAATGTTGTGCTCCATTTTTTTTTCCTTTTCCCCACCCACTCCCCCAGACAGCAAGTAATCCAATATATGTTAAATATGGTAGAAATATATGTTAAATGCAATATATTGCATACATATTTCCACAATTATCATACTGCACAAGAAAAAATTTTACATTGATGGGCAGCTACTCAGTTTCCAGTTTCTGGCCACTACAAAGAGGGCTGCCACAAACATTTTTGCACATGTGGATCCTTTCCCCTCCTTTAATATCTCTTTGGGATATAATCCCAGTAGAAAACATTGCTGGGTCAAAGGGGATGCACAGTTTGATAAATTTTTGAGCATAGTTTCACATTGCTCTCAAGAATGGTTGCATCATTTCACAGCTCCATCAACAATTTATTAGTATATGGGTTCGTGATATAGACATAAAGAGTGATATTATGAGCAAATCAGGAGAACAAGGGATAGTTTATCTCTCAGATCTGTGGAGAAGGAAGGAATTTATGGCCAAAGAATTAGAGAACATTATGAAATGCAAAATGGATCATTTTGATCATAGTAAACTTAAAAGTTTTTGTACAAACAAAACCAATGTAGCCAAGGTTAGAAGGGAAGCAGAAAACTGAGGAGAAAATTTTACATCCAAGGATTCTGATAAAGGCCTCACTTCTAAAATATTTAGAAAACTGACCCAAATTTATAAGAGCACAGCCACTCTCCAATTGATAAATGATCAAAGGATATGAACAGACAATTTTCAAATGAAGAAATTAAAGCTATTTATTTGTTATCATATGAAAAAATGCTCGAAATCATTATTGATCCGAGAAATGCAAATTAAAATAACTCTGAGATATCAGTACACACCTGTCAGATTGGCTAGGATGACAGGAAATGATAGTGAGCACTATTGGAGGGGATATGGGAAAACTGGGACACTGATACATTGTTGATGGAGATGTGACTGATGCAACCATTCTGGAGAACAATTTGGAATTATGTCCAAAGGGCTATCAAACTGTGCATACCCTTTGATCCAGCGGTGTTACTACTGGGCTTCTATCCCAAGGAGATACTAAAGAAGGGAAAGGGACCTGAATGTGCAAGAATGTTTGTGGCAGCCCTCTTTGTAGTGGCTAGAAACTGGAAACTGAGTGGACGCCCACCAATTGGAGAATGGTTGAATAAGTTATGGTATATGAATGTTATGGAATATTATTGTTCTTTAAGAAATGGCCAGCAGGATGATTTCAGAAAGACCTGGAGAGACTTGCATGAACTGATGCTGAGTGAAACGAGCAGGACCAGGAGATCATTGTACACGGCAACAGCAAGATTATACAATGATCAATTCTGATGGACATGACCCTCTTCAACAATGAGATGATTCAGGCTAGTTCCAATGATCTTATGATGAAAAGAACCATCTACAGTCAGAGAGAGGACTGTGGGAACTGAGTGTGGATCACAACATAGCATTCTCACTCTTTTTTCTTCTTTCTCATATTTTTGCTTTTTGATCTGATTTTTCTTGTGCAGCATGATAATTGTACAAATATGTATAGAAGAATTGTACATGTTTAACATATATTGGATTGCTTGCCGTCTGGGGTGGGGATGGAGGAAGGGAGGGAGAAAAATTTGGAATCTTGTGTTCCAAGTGAATGTTGCAAGGTGTGAATGTTGAAAATTATCTTTGCATATATTTTGAAAATAACAAGCTATTAAAATGAATATTAAAAAAAAAAAACAAAACAGTGATAGAGGTATCCATTTCATGGATACCATTTCATGGGAGCACCATTAACTAAGCTGCTTTTACCCTGGTCAATCACTAAGTGCCGCCATTGTGCCTATCACCCAGTCATCAGGGATAGTTGAAAGACCTTGCTAAATTCTCTGAAGAGCTAGGTATCCCCTGACCCAAAGCCCTTCCTTTAGCCCTACAAAGCCATAGATCCAGACTAGTTGGTTCCCACCAGCTCAGTCCTTAGGAGACAGTAACAGGATACCCAATCTAACTTTACCCATAGGTGGGAAGCCTCAGCAGTTAAAGACCCCTACAATACTGTATTGGGTTGGCTCAGAAAATACCAGAGGCAGATCAACTTGTCTCACAGTCCCATTCTTTATGAATCTCAATTGAGGCTCAGCCCCTACTCCAACTTAGTGATTGGGTCTACTGGAAACACCATCTCCATCTCTGAAAAACTCATTGGAACCAGGTAGAAAGGTCCCTTTGAAGTCCTGCTCACCACCTCACTGCAGTCAAACTCTAGGGAGTGGAGTCCTGGATCCACCTGTCACATCTTAAAAGAGCAGTACCACTTATCTGGATTGCAGAACCTCCAGGTGACCTGACCTTGAAAATCAAACTGGTTCCAATGGAGCCGACATCTAAGTAGACAGCTGTTCCCAAGACCTCCTGTATGAGAAGCAGCTGCTCACAGATGGAGATAGCATATCCAGGAAACTGACCGTGGGCTGAAAGTTCACAATTACTCTCTATGGACTGAGCCTTTCCTTTCTTGCTGCTATAGCAGTCTCTGGCCTTGCATTTTCCAAAATGATTATCCTACTCCTAATTCCTTCACTTTGGTCAACAGACATATGTACTTCACTCTCCTGAAATGCATCCCAGTGAAATGCTTCTCTAAAATGATTAATTGTTGGATATGTTATTCAAGGTCCCAACACCTTGACGCTTTTGTCATCCCCACATTACTAGAGGTCCAGCTCATGACCCCATTGGGAGGGTTCTATTTTATTGGCCCTCAGAGACAGCATGCTCCAAACACTTCTGAACCACTCCAGACTGAGAAACCAACCGGTCCTTGTCTGCTTCACAGATCAGTAGCTTATGTAAAGGGAGCCTGTGCCCTCTACCATTACTTTTCTGTCCCCTTTCTCACAATATCACCACCGTAATCCCTAGAAGGAAAACTACCCCAGAGAGAAAGGAGCACTCTAACTGAAAACTAATGGACTTAACAACAGCTTTGGGAGCCCCACCATATCAGACCCTTACCTACAGGGACCATTACATTCAGGGTCTCTCTAGAAACTCAAGCTTCACTTGTATCCAGGGCACAAGCAGCAACATGGGCCCTCACCTTGGATCACTAAATCCCGTGTAATGAAATTTCATCTCTTTTCTGAACTCTATATAAAGTTGCTTTCCTAAATGCCCTTGCATGATTCCTCTAGCCAGCTCCTGCGGCTAGATTTCCCTGACCAGAACTGGGACATCTTGTAACCCTGCAAAAGTCCCTGTAGCAAGGGAAATGCAGGAGCCTGCCCCAAATCAGACATCAGACCTCTGATCTTTGCCCACAGTAAAGGTAACTGTAAAGGCATCTATTCAGTTACTGGGTAGTTTTCCTTCTAGGAACTACTGTGGTGTGGCTGGAGAGTAGGAGATGGGAGTGGCTGTTTTGGACATTTCCACGAGTAGCTACTATAATAGAGTCCAGACAAGACATAACTTCAGAAGACGTGATGTCTGCAGGTTTCTCATGAACTTTGTCAAGAAGTGCCATCTGTACTATATGGAGTGTGCTGATAAAGTGCTACAAAACAATAGTGGCAATATTTAGTGAGCAAAATCTGAAACATTGATATCAGTAGAGTTAAAGAAACTCACAAGACAATTGAATGTGTGTGTTGATACCTCTGACATTTTAACAGTTTTGAAATAAAACACTTCCATTCCTTTTTTGAGCATTTTGACTATGACTGTTGCTAAGTGCTTAGTAATGCCTGAAATAACAGCACAAATTGTCTCCCATGACCAGATAGATGCAATCATGAATCTAGTATCTATATTGATTCAGAATCAGTGTAGTCAACCTGTACATTTTGCTGTTGATCAGAGTTTCAGGGAAAGCCTCATTCATCTTTTGCAGTCAGATTGAAACAGAGAACAAAAGTATTTTGGAACAACCCAAGAACACTCCCTTCCATGATATTTGCAGCATATCAGTCGGCTTTCCAGTACAAAAAAATTCCAAAGTGAATAATAAAGTGGAAAGTGACAGTTTTTTTCATATCTGAGTTTGAATGAGGGCAGAATTGGCAGAACTGCTTCTTCAGTGAATATGAGCTGGAGAAATTAATTACGAAAATAATGAAACCATAGGTGACGAACTGATGCACTAGGCTTTTGCTCTGTATGAAGATGAAATCAGTACTTCTAAAGCACAACTCACTGCCATCTCCTTGAACTTGTCTCCTTGGGAGAGGATGAAGTGCTTTGGGGAAGATAACCCTGAATCCTTAAGAACTCTGGGCATGAGTTACTTCCAAACTATTTTTTGTTTTCTTAATTTTTAAATTTTTTTTTTTACCATTTTAAAATATATTTTGAGCTTTCAGTTTTCCCTCCCATCCATTTAGAAGGTAAGAAATATAATATACATTATACATGTAATGTCATGCAAACTATATTTATATAGCAGCCATGATACCAAAAAAAGCAAGAAAAAGAAAGTAAAAGAAGTATGTTTCCATCTTCTTTCAGAGTTCATCAATTCTCTCTCTGGAGATGGATTGCATTTCTTTTTATCATGGATCCTTTAGTTTTGGATCACTGTTTTAATCAAAATAGCTGTCTTTCACAATTGATCATTCTAATATTGCTGTTATTATATACACGGATTTCCTGGTTCTGTTCACTTCACTTTGCATCAGTTCACACATATCTTCCCAGGTTTTTCTGAAACTATCCTGCTTGTCATTTCTTATAGCACAATAGTATTCCATCACATTTCTATCACAACTTGTTCAGTCATTCCCCAATTGATGGGCATCCCTTTGATTTCCAATTCTTTGGCAGCTCAAAAAGAGCCGCTATAAATTGGCTCAGTGGATAAAGCCCTGGGCCTAGAATCAGAAAGACTTCTCTTTCTCACACTTACTGGTTGTATTACCCTGGGCAACCCTGTAAAATGAACTGGAGAAGGAAATGACAAACCACTTCAGTAGCTTTGACAAGAAAACTCCAAATGAGGTCCTGAGTTGGAAATAACAACAAAACAATATACGTTTTTTTTTTTTTTTTGCATATCCCCTCCAGGAGTTGTTTTTTCCTTCTCTGTCATGTTAGCCAATCCGATAGGTGTGAGGTGGTATCTCAAGAGTTTTTCATTTGTATTTCTCTAATTAATAGTGATTTAGAGCATTTTAATATAATTATAAATAGTGTCAATTTCAACTTCTGAAAACTGCTCATATCATTTCACCATTATCAATTGGGGAATGGCTCCAATTTTTATAAATTTGGCTCAGTTCTCTATGTAGAGAACTGAGCTCTTTATCAGAGAAACTTGCTGTAAAAATCCTCCCTTTCCCCATTTTCCTTCTAATTTTGGCTGCATTAGTTGGTACAAAAATTTTTTCAAATTCAAATATTCAAAATTATTTATGCTTCTCTTATTCACAGATCTGACAGGAACATTTTAAAATTTTCTTTTAAAAATTTATTAATTCTATTTTCCTTCATTACATATAAAACATTTTTTTATACACGTTATACACGTACATTCATTTTTTACATATTCTCACATGAATCACATTGGAGGAGAAAAAACCACAAAAGGAAAAAAACCAGAAAAAAAAAGGTGAAACTGGTATATATTGACCTACATTCAGTCTCTATAATTTTCTCTCCAGAATTTATTGGGATTGCTTGGATACTGACAGGTAAATTTTTACATGTCCCCCTTATTTACTTGTGATACCATCCTTTATGTCTAAATCATTTGTCCATTTTGACCATATCTTGGTGTGGTGTGAGATGTTGGTGCCAAACTGCTTTCTAGTTTCTCCAGCAATTTTTATTAGTGAGTTCTTGTTCCAAAAGCTAGGAACTTTGGGTTTATCAGTGGTAACTGACTGCTGTGTATTATGTACTTAATCTATCCCACTGATCCACTACTCTATTTTTTAGTTAAGACCCAATTATTTTCATGATTGATACTTTGAAATCTGGTACCTCACCTTCCTTCACTGATTCCCTTGATATTCTTGATTTTTTGCTCTTCCAGGTGAATTTGATTATTTTTTCCTAACGACAAAATAATTCTTTGGTAGTTTGTCACTGAATAGGTAAGTTAATCTATGTTATATATTGACTCAACTTACCATGAGCAATATTTCTCCAATTGTTTAGATCTGGTTTTATTTCTGTATTTTGTAATTGTGTTCACATAATCCCTGGGTTTGTCTTGGCAGGTAGACTCCCAAGTATCTTATATTGTTTGCAGTTATTTATTTTGCTTTATTTTATTTTTATTTTCCAACTGGGGAAACTACATGCAACTGGACATGTAGAAACATTTTTTAAAAAACCTATTTCCTCATCAATCATGTTGAGAGAGAAAAGTCAGGGGGAAAAAAGTGAACATAGCATGTGTTGACGTACATTGTCTTCATAATTCTCTCTATATTTGGACGATCTTTTTCATCCAGAATTTATTGGGGTTGCCTTGGATCACTGAACTGCTGAGAAGCAAGGCTGTCATACTTAATCATCATACAATTTTGCCGTTTTCCCAGTCCTGCTTGTTTCCCTCAGCATTAATTTATGTAAATCTTTCCAGGTCTTTCTAAAACTAGCTTGTTCATTTTTTTTGATCTGGTTTTTTATAGCACAGTATTCCGTTACTTTCATATATCAGGTAGTTATTTTAAATGGAATTCCTTTTTATGTTCCTGCTGGGTTTTGATGATAATACAGAGAAATGCTGATGATTTATGGGTTTATTTTTATATCTTACAACTTTGTAAAGTTGTTGTGACCAATTTTTAAATCGGTCACATATTATACCAACGTATCATCTACAAAGAACGATAATTTTCTTTCCTCATTGTCCAATCTTATTTCTTCAGTTCTTGTCTTATTGCTATAGTTAGCATTTCTAATACAACATTGAATAGTAGTGATGATGTGTATCCTTGGTTCACCTCTGATCTTATCAGGAAGGTTCCAGTTTATCTTCATTATAAATAGGGCTTGCTCTTCATTTTAGATAATTCATTCTTATGTTTTCTAGTATTTTAATAAGAAGGGATATTGTTTTGTTCAAAGCTTTTTCTGCGTCTTTTCAGATGACAGAATTTTTGTTTTTGTTGATAAGTCCATTATATATCTACACATACATCTTTGCTAATATTGAACCAGTCCTGCATTCCTAGTATAAATCCCACCTGCTCATTGGGTATGATCTTTTGAGTTATTACTGTAATCTCCTTGCTAGTCTTTTACTTAAAATATTTGCATCAATATTCATTAGGGAAACTGCTCTATAGTTTTGATTTTGCTCTCCCTGGTTTAGGTTTCAAAACCATATTTGTGTCATAGAAGAAATTTAGTAGGATTCTTTCTTCACCTACTTCTTATTTTTATTAAAGCTCTTTATTTTCAAAACACACGGCCTACTTCTTTTCAAATAGTTTATACAGTTTATACAATAGTTTATTGGCATGGGGCGGGGGGCTAAATATTTGATAGAACTCACTTCTAAATCTATCTGCTCGATTGTTACCTCTTCCAAGAGACCTTCCCTGATTTCCTCCCTCCATCTCCCACTTGGTAAAGTTTGCTTATTTGTAACTGTGCTGTATCCTCCCAGTAGAATACAATTTCCTTTGGGGCAGGGATTGTGTCACTTTTCAATTCATATCTTCAGCACTTGGCACATGGTAGGCACTTAATGCTTGCTGACCGAAAGGTCACTCTCCCCTCCTTTAGGGAGTGGGGCTTCCTGAACTCTGTCTGGAGGCCAGTAGGCAAAACAGAATCTTTCCTGACAATATATTTGACTCTGAAGGGCCCAAGGAAACAGGCCACCTAGAGATTCTGATCTCATAGGAGTTGACACCATGACCCCTGAGTGGATAGGCCCGTGGAGGCAGATACGAGTCCGCGCGCCACAGAAATGCTCAGACCATCGTGCCAGCGACCAGGCTATTAGCCGATATCCCTCATATAACCAGGTGGTACTGTGCTGCCGAGGGGGGTGGAATGGGCAAGCATAGACGGCATCAGTTTCAGGTGCCTGACACGGACCGTACATGGCTATCGTATGTAGCGTTAGTCTAGCTCTGGTCGCGATCTGTGTTTTTGGTTTTCTGTATGCACCTGCTTGATGAGTCTCAAATAAACTATGTGTCATTTACATGAAAAAGGCCAGAAGAGGTAGAAGAGTCATTCTGCTCACCTAATAGCTTCTGAATCTTAGTGTGAATTGCAAGGAGAAACAGGGGGACTGAGGCCTTTGGATCTATGGCAGAAGTGTTTAGTGTGGAGAAGGCTACCAGCCTCCAGCATTCAAGCATTGAAGATCCCGGCCAGTGGTTGGCCTTGTTTGAAGCCATATAAAGACTTACCGTGGCTTCCTGAAGCCAATCTCCATTTTTGCTCATCTGATCCAGGGGTCGTCTCACTGACAAAGAACTCGGATCTGGGGGCCCAAGGCTCTTTCCTGGCTTATCAGATGAGGTAGGTGCTTGTCAAGTCCAAATTCTATGTTTATTTCCCCTCAGAGGGACATTTCCTGAAGGTGAACCTGTTTCTGCTCCCTTCCCAGGTGCCCCACCGGCTCCCGGAAGGCTCTCTGGGTATCTGCTTACTTTGTGTATGAAGCAGCCCCAGGCATCAACTAGGAATTCCATTTATTAAAGGTCATTCTAAGTTAACTACAAAGAATTGCATATATCTTTAATTTGACATCTAAAAAGAAGTCATGAGGCCGGAAGACATAGATGTGGGGTTGCTGCGGAGCTCTTGCAACCACCCCGGAGTCACACCACTCTGCTACACCGAGTAGCACAGCCTGAGAGAGGGCAATGGGCTCTGGGAACCAGGGCAGAGAGTGGGAGAGGGGGGCTGTTGGCACGCCTAAAGCAAAGGCCAAAGGCATGAAGGGAACGATTCGGAGAGAAGGGGGGGAAGGAGAAGAGAGCCCTGGATGTGTTAGGGGTCCAACCTGGCCAGACCAGGGTCTGTGTGTATATGGTGTGGGAGGGAGGGGATAGGATTGACTGAAGGAAGCATCCCCTCCCATAGGGGTCTCACTATCCCACCACCTGTTACATTCAGTTTCCAAGAGAGCTGGAGTGATGTGGAAAAAGTGCAAGAAAGGATTCCTGGAAGGAGTAAGGCACTGGGGGAAGGGGCCCCTGAGAGCTCTGTGAATGCTCGGGGGGAGCAGGAGCCAGGTCGGCCTCCATTCCCATCCTCTCACCCCTCAGTCAGGTGGCTTTTTCCAGGAGTCATTCAATCCAGGGAAGGGCTGAACAGATTGCCCCCGTGGGCATTTCAGCAGGCCAGGTCTGCCGTGAGGTAAGGAAGGAGGTAGAGGCAGCACAACAGCTCACTGGGGGCCTACTGTCCGTTGAGGGATGCAGCCTTCAAGCTCCAGTGCCTCTGGCCAGCCCTCGTACTTGTTGGTGTTCTTGCTGTTCTTCATGTGCTGTGGGGTAGCCATGAGGAAAGGAAACGATGGAGAAGGAAGGGGAAGGAGGCCCTGCTGCCAGGGGGCCACTCGGCAAGCGAGTGCACGTGGCGGGGTTCTCTCCCGAGGTAACCCGACTTGGACTGTCATTGCTAATTAGCAGGGGGAACTTACCTTGACCTCCTCTGAACCCATTTCCTCCTCTATAAAATGGCCTTCACTTTGACCTACTTTCTAGGGGAACTCAGGAGTAGGGGAAGAGTAAAAAGGAGGGGGAATCCATTCCCTTGGCCCCCCGGCCTAAAGGATAAACAAAGTGGAAGATAGCATTATCCACCTTTCCCCGCCTAGGGTTATTCTGGGGGAGGACCCTACAGACCTGCTCAAAGGGGCTCTTGTCCTGAACTCCTTTGGCGCCAACAAACACCCAGCTGTCTCGGAAGGCCAGTTCCTTAGCGTTTGTGCTGCCTAGCTCACTGAAGATTTTCCTGGTTTCATCGTTCATCCTGCAGCAGACAGAGAAAGAAATCTGGGGAGGGGGTGGGGTGAAGATGGAGAACCAGGCTGCAAGGAGGGAAGAGGGGACGGAGAGGTGGAATCAAGAGTGTGGATCAGAGGCTTCTTACTTGGTGGCTGGGTCATCATAGGAAGCCACAAATACCAGCGTCCCCTCATGGAGTGGCCGGATGAACTTCAGTAAATCATTGACATCTAGGGAGAGAGGAGAGCGGATCCCCGTGAGCTAACGTCTGAGCTCTAGCTCAGGGACCCTGGAGGCCACCCAGAGGAGCCCCCTCCTGGATAGGTGAAGGGAGTGCTGATTGGAGGAATGAAGTCAAGAGCAGAGCAGGTGACAAACGGGCCCCCGGCCACTTCTCGGTGCTCCTACTCTCTGGAAGCTCCCTTGGGGAACCTTTTCACCAGAGGGACACAACTGCTGGCTCCCCTCTGCTCTCCCGTCCCACTGTTCTGCATGTGCACCGGGATAGTAGAGACACAAGCCCCATATACACACAAGGCAATCAGCGCAGCACTTCCATGGTAGCAGAGAACCAGAAACGATGAGCCCACTCATCACCGGGGCGGTGGCTGACCACACCGTGGTACCTGAATGCGATGGCGCCTTCAGCAGCGAGACAACCGTTCTGAGACTTGTCTGAGCTCAGAGAGCAAAGCGTGCACGGCCAAAAGAATGCCCGATTACCAGAGGAATGGATCAAAGAGCTCAGAAACCCGAGCTCTAAGCAACTGAAAACCCCACTGATGTTTCCGGAAGATATACAGTGACACGCGTGCCCCTTTTTCTTTGCAGATGGGGGCGATTCGTGCAGAATGCTGTCTACACTGGCAGATGATCGTCACTGAGTGTCTTTGATTAACTGCTTTTCTGTGTCACAAAACAAGGGAGGATTCAATCGCAGAGGGGGGAGAGGGGCCTTTTCTAGAAACAACTGTGACAAAAACGAACAAAAAGCACCTGCAAAATGTACCTTTTTTTGTGGGGGGGGGGAGAGCAGGCAATTGGGGTTAAGTGACTTGCCCAGGATCACACAGTTAGTAAGTGTTAAGTATCTGAGGCCACAGTTGAACTCAGGTCCTCCTGACCTCAGGGCCGATGCTCTCGGAATGTCCTTTCAAGAAGTGGCTGTCATTATGTCAGAGGGATCCAAAAGGAAAGAGAGAGCCAAAGTGGGGTGATCTTCCCTTCAACCCACCTGGAGCTCCTAAGGGAAGGACAGGCAGAGCTATGGAAGTGAGGGCTGGGAAGAACCCAGGGCTGGCCTCACTTGCTCGGGTCTCACTCACCTCCAGCCCACATGTCAAAGGATCTGGCCTCAAGGAGCTCCCCATTCACTCCTGCAATGGGAAGGTGGCAAGGTTAGGGCCGAGGACACCCCTGAGGGTGTCCACACACATGCACACATCCTTACCTCCCCCAAGGGGAAGCAGTCTGGGGCCAAAGAGCTTGTAAAGGGCTTCCGGCTGGTCAGAAGACTCAGAGCTAATAAGCCTTCGGAAAATGGGGCCCAGATTTTAGGCCCGTCCCCAGAGGGCTCAGCAGCAAACATTTCGGAGAATGTTTACTGTGGACACTGGAGGAGAATGGGAAGGAAGCCCCCGGATTGACAAAAACAGTGGGCAGAGCTGTCTTGGAAAACCACATCCAGTGCAGCTAAGGAAGAGCTGGGGGTACACAACTGAAGCTGGCGTGGGCCAAAGGTGGTTTGCCCATCCAGGGACAGCCTCTGGAGAAGATCCTAAAACCTTCCCCCTGCCCCGGCCTAGACAGTTTAGATAATCTCCCTTTTCTTTCCTGAAGGCTGAACTCCAAAGTCATGGCCTCCACGAAGCCATCTCTGATGGATGGCCTTGGCACTCCCATTCTGCCTCGCAGCCAAGGGCATTTACGTCCAAGGCCACTCCCAGCCTGGGGGGAAGCCGGGAGAAGCCTCCCCGTCTCAACACGGGCAAGCTTTGGAGACCTAACACCAGCTGGCACTTCAATCCAACCCGCTTTCTCTACTATGTGTGGACTGGGAGCCAGTCTCTGCCCTCTCCTAATGGCGCTCGGTCTAAGAGGGAATGAATAAAATCAGGATTTTCTTGTTTTTGCACCTGCCTGACAGGGAGTTTCTTGAGGGCAGAACAGTGCTTTTGCCTTTCTTGGTATCCCTAGTTTAGCTGGCACACAGTAGGGGCTTAATCAATGCTGAGTGTCTGAACTATGTCAGTGGCAGGGAAGAGAAATGAGACCCTGATTTCTTCATGGGATGCAAGAACCAACCAGCAAGCTAAGAGCTAGTTGGAAAGACAAGGAGGCAGCAAGGTCACCTCCCAGGGTCCTGCCAGATTCAGAACCTTGGGCGGTTGGAAGGGGCTGCTCAGAAGCTCTCCCCCAGTCAACTCAGTCCCAGTTCTCACCACTGGAAGGATTTGTCAAGGCCAGCCCCGACCCTCGGTCCAGGCTTTTGGCTGACGCCACGTCAGGGCCCGTTTGCTGGTTTACGCTGTGATCAGCGGGCTTTGAAGAGCCCCATCCTCATTTCTTAGGAATCAAGGAGAGGGCTGTCCCACGCCAGCAAGGGCACAAGGACAAGGTGAGCCATGAGAGGGGAGCTTTGAGGAGATGAAGATGGAGAGGAAAAGGAGAAGTCCCAGAGAGAAGCTTGGGAGCCACAGTCCCCAAAGAGGAAGGATTAGCACAGCAAAGACCTGGAAGTCATGTGGACTAGAGAAATCCCAAAGATGGAATCTAATCTGTTCTGGATTTTAAACAGAGCCTGTCCGACAGCCAATGTCTCGTTGGGCCAGAGCACCGGAAGGGTAATCGAGGGCCCGGCAGAGAAGAAGCCAAAGAAGTCGGACACCAACATCATCGGAACTGTCCTGGAAGAGTGCGAGAGCTGGAGAGGTCTGCAAGGGTCGGAGGCGACAGCCCAAGTGAGCCGCGGGAAGTCACGTTGGGGGGAAGCGAGGGCATGCCATTGACACAGGAGAATAAGGAGAGCAAACTATTTGGGGCTCTCCCCCTTCCACGGAGGATGGGCGGGGAGAGACGCAACTCCTTCCTCATTCTCCCTCTGGGTCCATGTACAGGATCTGTTCCCAGAGCCTGCCAAGTCCAGAATGGGGTGGGCTCCGGACTCACCATTCACCAGGGCAATGTTCAGCCCACGTCCGACATTGTCCTTTACACTGCTCATTAGCCTGGGAAACAGAAGGGTCACACCTGTGATGGGAGAATGGGGGGGAGAGGGAGAAAACCTATTCCTCTTTCCGCCCCTTGGCTCTCCCCACGATGGGCACCATCGTCCCGCCCATCACTCCATCCCCTTCTTCCCACCATCCCGGTGACTTGTCCCTCAATTTTCTCACATCTTATCCTCGAGGCAGATCTTGGGTCCAATGACATTGGCGGCCCCACTGACCACACGGAAGGCCAAGTGCTGTTCGGGACATGGCTGGGGCAGGCCACACTTATACTTCCTGGCCCGGGGTTCTGGGCAGAGACAGTGGGGCAGTATGGTCAACTTACAGGGCTCGGGGGCAAGGAGCAGAACTGTCTACTCAGCTGCCCCAGCCTCAGCGCCCTCAACAGGGCCAGGATCCGTGGCAGGATGCTTGCGGCACCAGGAGCAGGAAAGCAGAGGGGTCGGGGAAGAGAGAGTGCCAGCGAAAAAGAGACCCCAAACACAGGAAGGACCCGGAGTGGGGGAGGCAGCAGGCAGGCCGGGAGACTAGGAGGACGAGAAAGAAAGGTAGAAAAGGGAATGGTGGAGAAGGGGAAGGGGCCGAGCCCAGGCAAGGCACTGAAAGGGTGCCAAGTGGTCCCTGCCCGAAGCTCTCCACCCCTTAGAAGCTGGCCTGCTCCTTCTGCTGAGGTGAGCAGAGCTGGATGAAGGAACCTCCCCCACCCCTGCCCTCTGCCCCCACCCCTGGCTGGGTTTGTTGGAGGAGATCGAAGCTCTCTCTGTGCCCCATCAAACTCACGCAGACACACTCACTCTCACGCCTGGCAGGGCGACTGGCCTCGGGGCTGGGCTGGACTGACCACAGGGAGAAGGCCCTTTCTGCTACTGACAGGAGAAGAGAAACAGGGAGGGGGGAAGGAGGGACAGCAACAGAGAGGACAGGATGGGACAGTCTGTGAAACGCTTGGGAGAGCGCCCAAGGCAAGTAACGAGTGGCAGCAGAGAAGCGGGTGACAGAGCGGTGGGGGCCACAGGGCACAAGCGGAAAAGGGTGGGCCACAAGGAGGCCACCACGGGGCACATCCAGCCCAGGGCAGAGACGGAAGGCAGAAGAATGGCCGTGGGCTCCCAGGACACCTTTCAGGTCTGCCCTCGATGCCTCTGGGCCCCTTCCCCCCGCCAAGAGAAATCAAAGGGCCCGATGCCCCACTAGGGATGCAAGAGAAAAAGAGAATCGTGGGCTCTCAGACCAGCATCCCCAAAAGACCAATTGGAAGCACCCCTAGGGGCTCTTTCTAGTGTAGCCTCTGCCCTCTTTGTGCTGAGAAGCGAGAGCAATTCCCTCCCTCCCTTTCTAGCCTTCCACTCGGTAAGTGTGCCCTCCTCCCAGCAACCCAGGGCCCCCTGAGAGAAGACTGGACCAGGAAGCTGAGCTGCCACCACCATGCACAAGAGAAAGGCCGCGGGGAAGGGGGCAAAGACCTACCTGTGGTCACTGCGTTCTCGGGACCTGTGGAAGGGGGAAGAGGGGGGAGCAGCGTTACCTTCACTAGGAGATGAGGAGCCAGGATGGCTCCTGCCCCAGACTCTGGAGCGCCCCCTTGTGGAGGTACCCACACTAGTTTGACTCAGGTCTGTTCTTTGCTCTTATTTGAGAGATATTCAGAATGACTTACTTAATCACTTTTCTAGGCCCTGGGATTTCAGTGATGTAGGGAAATTTCCCCCAAATATCCTTTACCAAGACCAGTCAACATTTTCTCTTCAACTCAGTCTTAGGGAGTTGCCTCGAGAGGTAGATGTTACACATTAGAACCACAGGAGGGGGTGCTGCTAGAGGGGAGATGAGAATGGGGAGAGATAGGAAAAAACAGAGAGCCTCGTTTTTTAGCCCCGGCTAAGGAGCTGGGTGGCTCCCAGGGGAAAGGGAGGGGGCCGAGAATGAGCCAGCATGCACTGTGGGGAAGAGGTGCACTCACTACTGAAGAGCTGCTGTAGCCGAGAGAAGCTGCTCCCATGGGTCCCCAGGAGGATGCTGCCCATGATCCAGGTGAGGCCGGCAGTAAGGATCAGCACCACAATGCGCAGGGGGCCTGAGGAGATCCAGAGAGAGCTGCTCAGGGGCAGGAGGGAGGCCCCTAGGGCCAGAGAGGTAACAATCTGCAGTGAGCTCGCAAGTCTTCTAGGCCCAAACTCCTTAAACTAAAGGTCACAGCCCGCTATGGGCTCACGTGACTGAACAGGGCGTCCTGGAAAATCTGACCACAATAAAAGGTTTCTGAACGCAAAGCTCCAAAATTAATTCACAATCAAATGCGTAATGAACCTGAGGCCCTTCTGGCAGCACTTGCCCTTGGTACATTCGGAACACACACTTAACTTGCCAGAAACACCTTGGCTCAGATTCAAGAACAAGGCCTCGTAAAAATTTCTTGGATGAAAAGGGGTCTCGAGTGGAACGAGTTTCTAGGCCAACCTAGTCCTGAACAGAAATCCTCCTCCACCACTGCTCATCCATTTTTAGCTTGAAGACTTCAGAGATCATCACCTCCCCCCCCCCCCCCCAGGCAAATCCTTTCATTTTCAGACCCTGGCACCCAATTTCCCTTTATATTTAGCCAAAATCTGCTTCTCTATCTCCACTCCTACCCCTGGGAGCCCAGTAGAAGAAGGCTAATAATCTCTCTGCCACTGCAGACCCTAGAAAACACAGAGCCTATCTTCCTTCCTTTTCTTCGGATCAAACATCACTTCACCAATGTATCTGGGCTCATCCCTTTGACGTCCCAGCTGCCTCCCTTGAAGTAGCTCCAAGATGGCTCACATATTTTTGGAAGTATCATGCCCAGAAGTAAATACAGCAAAGCAGAAGGGTTCCCCTCGGGAGGGACCCTGGCCATATGGCACAGAGCCCAAGATCCTTTGGCTTCGGGGGGCTGCCGCTTCCCCCGCTGACCTACCAGACTGAGCCACCCAGGCCTGTCTTTAGCCACGCCAACATCTCTTTCATCATACCTTCCACACTCTGAGATGGATTTTGGTGAACCTGAATGCAGGACCTGGGAGTCTCCCTTAGGAGACTTCATCTTATTCAAGCAGAAGCAAACACACGTACACAGTGCCAACGATGCAAATGGAAAGAAAATGAGAGAAACCCAAGAGTACAGCAGAAGTCCGATGATCAATATTGGCCCCAAGGAGAAAGGAGAAACACTTCCCTCTCCCCTTCCTGCACAAGTGAGTGGGGGGGGGGCAGGGAATGACAGATGGGGAGTGCTGCTCATACTAGTCAGACTCAGCTAAATTGCTTCTTCCCCTTCTCTTTCTTTTTTCTTGTTACAAGGGATAGCTTTCTTTGAAGGGGACAGAGGTACGTTTGGAAGCAAAAATGATGTAATAGTAAAAAAAATCACACCCCAAATTTCCTCTTATTCAACTAGCAAGCACAGAGGCTGCCGAGATCTCTTTTGTGTTCCCAATTGAGGCACCCGCTGCATTTTAAATGTCATCTGATAACCATTCATTTCACAAGCATTTACTATAAATTTTCTAGAGGAACGTGCCAGTTCTGAATCTGTAATCCATCCAGGTAGACACTGGACTATCAATCATCAGTCTTCCTCTAGGCCATGCTACAGTTTATGTTTGTGCTACAAAAAAAGGTGATGCGGTTAGTCTGGCTCGTGTTGAACCTTAGCTTCTAGGAACAACTGGCCCAGCCCTGCCAAAATCCAATATTGATTTTTGCATTTCACGTTTGATTGTGCTCTGTAATTGATTTTATTCTGTATAAGGACCTAAGCCCTTTGGCTCCGATCGAGGAAGTTCTCCAGTTCAAAAGTTCCACTTTCCTATCACTCACTTTTAATTAGAGGAAAATTCTGAATATTCAGTTCAAATTCAAATCAACAGACAAATTCTTGTATTTACAAGTCAGTCACATTTAACTGAAGAAGAGATTCCAAGTTCAGTGCTTCCAGCAAATATGAACTGTTACCTCAACACCATCTGCAACTCACTTTAGCTCCGGGAGATCCATTATTTTCTATACCAAGAACTATCCTGGTTCAATTTCAGGACATCTATCGGAAGGAGGAGCTGTTATCAGCCCACGTGCCCCACTTGCCACCAATCTTACCGTCTCTGCCCCTAGGATTTCTTTAACCCAATCGTACTGTTTTCCCCACCTACCAAGTTGTTCTTTGTTCTGTGCAAGGGGGCCGCCTCTCCTTGAGGTCACCGAACTCACAGAGGAAGTCACTGGTGCTTTTTATTAATAAATGTGTGCTTTACTAATAGACTCATTGTGTTCCGTGCTTGGAACTCTCTGGACATGACTTGGCCTCTATGTGACTTCTCTGCATCTCACCCCCCAAAGCTGGTGCTATAATACTTCCTAGGTTCACAGGACTACAACCATCCTTCTTGATCCCTTTCACTTGTGGGATTTGGAGTGGATTTCATTTTCAACTTTCAATTGAGTAAATGAAGTAAAAAAGAGCAAAATAAGGCTAAAATTGTTCCATCAAATCAAACTCTGCTTCTTAAATTCCTACCCAGTGCTCTGGATCTACCCTCTGGGGTTCAGTGGACCAAGTTCCAAATCCATGGCTTTCAAACACCTGACCATAGCTAACAACATCCCAGTGAAGTTTTTTCTTCCGGGTCAACCTATCGCTACCTTCTTTTCCTTTTTAACACGAGGGGCTTTTATTAAGAGCTGACCTCCAAGGATTCTTCCACTTCAAAATATTGGACTTTTGGAACTGTAAGAAAGACTTCTGGGGAGTATTCTTTCATTTCAGAGTAAGCTGGGACGTACCTTCCAGGGCTCAGGAAGAAAGAAGAGATCGCAAAAGAAAAGACATTTCACCCAGAATGTTTTGAATGAGAAAATGTGAATAATCGAACAGAACAACGCTGGGGGATGTTCGTTTTTAATTTGCTTACATGTTGATGCTTAACAGGCTCAACCCCAGCTGGTGGGACAGATTGCAATGTTAAGTAAGACAAGCTCTGGACGGATTGCCTCCTCCCCTCTCTGGTCTGGTTAGAAGATATTACTATAGATTTGGGGAAGCAACTCATTTTTACCCAGGGGAAATGCATGTCCTAGTAACCTTAAAAATGCTGATGAAGCTCCTTTTTGTCCATTCAATCCTGTGGGCCCCAGATGCACTACTGTGGCCAGCACTTCTCACTGATAAAGTCCTAAAGCACAAGGATGACCACATGGGACTCACGCTCCTCACGTTCTCTCTCGTCCCTCTACTGTGCGGTGCATTCCCTTTTCACCACCACTTCTTCGAATCCCTGGCCTTTACCAAGGCTCAACTAGAGTGGCTGGGGGCACTACAAGGAGAAGAGTGGGCTGGAGTCAGCAGGACCTGAATTCAATCCAGCCTCACTTACCAGCCAAGTGACCCAGGGCAACTTCCTTTACAGGTCTGCCTTGGTTTCCTCACCTGTAGTAGTTGGAAGGATCCGATAAGATAGTATTTGTAAAGCATTCAGCCCAGCACTCGGTAGGCCCTTATTATTAGTTTAAGAATGCTTGTTCCCACCCTCTTTTGAATACCACCCCTATACAATACTATCATATCAGGATTCTCCTAGTGACTCATGCTTTGCGCCCTTCTCTAAACTACTTTGTATGTCCTTCTTAGGTTGTTCCCTGTTTCCATGTTTTTCTCCAATGAGGCTGAGGGGTGAAGAGTAAGTGTTTCATAAATGCTTGCAGAGTGAATGAATGAAAGAGCTTGAAACGAGTCTTAGCCATGGCAGCTGAGGTCGAATAAATGTGTAGAGCTCTTTAATAAAAGATGCATTTTGTAACAGATGGTTTCTCGCCTAGCATTTGTCCCAGTCTTCCCTCCCCAAACTTCAGCCTTTGCTTGCTTGGACCCGTTCCATGGGGAGTTCTTTCCTTAGCATAACTCCAAGGGCTACCCTAGTCAGGGGTCATTGATGCTAATTTGATGGGGGTGCTGGGGCCCCTCTGAAAACTCAATAACCTCAGGACTTTCCTCAGCTTAACCCTAAACCTCTTCAGACTATTAAGAGAAGGCTGAAACAGGAGAGAAACCAGAAAATATCAAAGCAAAGGGGATCTCGACTTGGACTTCTGCTATTCTGCAGAGAAGGACGGGAAGACAAGAGCATGTATGGGAGGTAGATGTAGCAGAAGGACGGACTCTGGACTCAGGGGTCCAGGGTGAAAAGGCTGCCCAAGAACCTCGGGTCACATGTACAGAAAGTATGGACACCCGCCTGCCCGTCCTGGGGACTCTGGGCTTCAGTTCCCTTCACTTGTAAGGGAAACGATCACCTCCCAGACCCTTTCCAACTCAATCTGCGGACAGTCAGGGAACCAATTTCTCAATGCAGAGAGCATCTCTGCCAGGCAGTCCGTGAAATTAGCCTACTTCGAGCCAGAGGCCTTTAAAGTTTGCAAAAGCACTTTTCTAAGGAAGGCAACATGAGCTCTCTTCACCCTCTAACCCCAAGCTCATCCATCAATTTGATCCACACTATGAGACTTGGGCAAACATGCTTGTCTGTCTTATCCTCTCCCCACTCCTCTTCTCCCCTTCCCCATCCCCTCCCTCTCTCTACCTCTTCCTTCCCCCATCCCCCATCCCTATTCCTCTTCCCTGCCTTCCTTTTTCTCCTCCTCTCCCTTCCCCTCTCCTCCCCCTTTCCCATCTTCCTCTTCCCATCTTCTTCCTTCCTTTTCTCCCCTTTTCCCTCCCCCTCTCTTTCCATCTCTTCCTTCCCACCTTATCTTCTTCCCTCTCTCCTTTTCTCCCTCGCTCATTCCCATTCTTCTTCCTTCCCAACTTCCCCCCTTCTCTTCCCCCTCTTTTTCTTCTCCTCTCTACCTCTTCCTTGCCTCCCTTTCTCCCTCCTCCTCTCTTCCTTTCCATTTCTCCTCCCCCATCTTCCCCTTTATCTCCTCCTCCCCATTCCCACCCTTTCTCCCTTCTCTTATGCCTCTTTCCCTCTTTTTCTCCTCTTCCTTCTCTCCTTTCTTCCCTTTTCCTTCCTTTCTTTGTCCCCCATCCCCACTCCTCTTCCCTATCCCTCTATCATTTTTTTTCTCCCTCCTCCTCTCTCCCCTTCCCCATCCCCCTCTCTTTCCAACTCTTCCTTTTCTCCCTCCTCCCCCTCTAGCCCTCTCCCTTCCCACCCCATCTTCTTCCCCCTCTCTCCATCTCTTCCTTTTCTACTTTGTTCCCTCCCCCTTTCCCATCCTTTTCTCCCTTCCTCACCCCCACTCTTCTTCCTTCCCAACTTCCCCCTCCCCCACCCTCTTCCCTCTCACTTTTTCTCCTCCTCTCCACCTCTTCCTTCCCTCCCTTTCTCCCTCCCCCTTCCCCATCCCTCTCTCCACCTCTTCCTTCCTTCCCACTTTCCCCCTCTCCATCTTCTTTCCCTTCTCTCCATCTCTTCTTTTTCTTCCTCCCCCTTTCCCATTCCTATCCTTTTCTCCCTCTCTCTTCTCCAATTTTCTTCCCACCTTTCCCCCTCCTTTTCCCCTCTCTTCTTTTTCTCCTCTCCCCACCTCTTCCTTCCCTCCTTTTCTCCCTCCCCTTTCTCTCCACCTCTTCCTTCCCTCCTTTTCTCCCTCCCCCTATCTTCCTTCCCACCTTTTCCCCTCTCTCATCCTCTTCCTTTTGTCTCCCCCTTTCCCATTCCCATCCTTCTCTCCCTCCCTCATCCCCACTTCTCTTCCTTCTCACCTTTTCCCCTCCCCCATCTTCTTCCCTCTCTCCCTTTTTCTTTTCCGCCCTCCCCCTTCCTCTTCCCCCTCTCCCTCTTTTTCTCCTCCTGGCCAACTCTCCCTTCCCTTCCTCTTCCCCTTCTCTACCTCTTCTTTCCCTCCTTTTCCCCATCCTTCGTTTGCAGGGGACCTCCTGGTTTATAGCTCAGAAAGGATATGGCTAGATCACTTAGAGCATTTCCACAATGATGATGGCTGACATTTATTGGTGTGCCGTTTCCACCTTGGCCAGGCTGACCTCCTTTGCCAACACTGGGGTGCCGGGACGGGGCTGAGATGCTAGCTCTGCGTGGGAAGTTGGGGCCGGCACCTTTGGGGTGGGGGTGGGGGGGGTCTGTGAGAAACGCTGCTATTTCTTTGAAAAGCCTTCCCTTCGCTGCAAGCGTACTGGATGGGAGAGAAAGCGGAGGCATTCCCAAGCCATCCCATCCTCGCTCCGTTTCCTCGGCAATACACCGGTTCTCCTAGCACTGGATTCCTCGGTTCGGTGGTCTCCTCTGGGTCGGGTCAAACCGGCCCACCGGCGGACGCGCCCTGGTCCCCCTGCTTCTGTCCCCCTCGGGGGTCTAGCGCTGCATCCCTTCCCACCCCCTCGGGCGATTCCCGGGCTCCGACCCTCAGAGCCTGCCAAAGCCACCTCCACCCGCCCCAGCAGATGGTGAGTCTGGCCGCGCAAGGTACCTCCGAGGCGGTCCTAGAAGCCTGGGACGCCCCCCGCAGCTGCCAGCACCGGACAGCGCTCCCAGCCAGCGCGACAACAGACCTTCGCCGCCCCCCCCCCCCACGCCGAAAGGACCGTTCTCCCTCCCCTGGGAGGCCTCTCCAGATTTCGATTTCGAGCCCCTTCCAAGGCGCTGCCCCAGTGACCCCGACCCCGACCCCCGCTCCCCCAGCTTCCCCGGAGCCGGCCCCCTCCTACCTGCCACCCTCATGGCTCCGTGGGTATGTAAGTGCGCCTGCGTCAGTGTGCGCGCATGCAGGGCGGGGCCCAGCGGCGCCCGGAATCTGGGAGGAGAGCGGGGGAGGGAAAGGGGCGGGCCTAGAAGGGGAAAATAGCCCGTGGGGGACAAGGTGTGGAGAGCTGCACAGACCGAGGCTGGCTCCTGTTCTATACGCACGCGCGCACGCCCGCCCAGTTGAAGTGGCGTGCGCAGGCTCCGTGGCCCCGCCGGCCTCACCGGGGTGCCCTCCCCCTCCCCCGCCCCCACTCAGTGCCTTCTGTTCGCCAGCCCCGGAATTCCGCGCATCGGCTGGATCTTCGAGGAGCACCCCTGGCCGCCGCTTGGGGATCAGCCCTAAGCCTGCAACCAGGCTGCCAAGGCCCGAGAAAATGGCTTCCTCCAAAGCTCCAAACTCCAGGCCCCCGGCGCTGGACTCCCTCCTCCTCCTCCCCTTCCCCTTCCTTAGCTGCTAGGGTGCAGCTTTCGGCTGGTACCAGGCACGCTGCTCAATACTTTTGGTGTTGGTTTGTTTTAATTTTTAAATTGCTTTAATATTTTATATTTATAAAGTTATATTTTTTACATTTGTTTTTTAAAACTGAGTTCCAGATTCCCTTATACCCCCACCCCCACCCTTGTCCCCCCATTAAGAAAGTACATGTGAAGTTTTGCAAAATATTTCCATCAAATTCATGTTCTAAAAGAAAACCCAGATCTCCCAGTGCTCAACACTTTACACATATGTCACTGTCTCTTACAACCCTGAGAGGCGGTGTCATTCTGACCCCCATTTGGGGGATAACTGAGCCGGGGCCCAGGGACGCAGTACTGAGTGTCTGACGGCAGACTGGCAACGATTTGCGTCAAGTCTTAGCCGAAGATCTGCAGATGCTTTAAAGGAAAACCGGAAACTAGTCAATAAACACCAACAGTTATAGTGGGGCTATATATGTATTCCAGATATCTCCAACTAGAATTTACAAATAGAAACTTACCAGTTAACATCCGGGCTCTAGCTGAGATCTCCACTTGATTTTATAGATTGTAGATAGTCAAGCGACCTGCTCATCTTAAAGCAAAGGTGGTACTAAAGTTAAACCAGAAAGTCTCTCATCACCACTTTTTTTCATCATCTTCATCATCACCGCCAACTTTTGTAGGACACTACATGTTAGGCATTGTGCTTAGCACTTTATATCTGTTATCTCATTTGATCTTCACAACAGCCCTAAGAAGTAAGTACTTTTTGGAATGGGCTGAGGCTCGAGTTGATGCACTGAGGTCCCAAGCATGTGAGGCTAAATCCTCATTGGTCCATACTCTATTAATATATATGCTTGGAGAAAAAATGGCCCCGCCCACTCTTTGTGCAAGTCCTGATGTGTTGTATAGGAAATGACGATTTTGGTGGGTGGAGGCAGGGGAGTGGAGAGGGAAGTGGAAAGAGAGACTGCTGGCTGGCGTCTTGTCACAGCTGCTTGCATTGCTATGGCTATCCCCCTTTACCTCTGATTCCTCTTCACCTTCAATCCTTCTTCACCTCTACTAAGAATAAAGATAGAGGATTTCCCCCTAATCTGAATTCCTGACTCCGGCTCATTTTAAATACGCAGTTATCACACTGTCTTATCCTCATTTTACAGATGAGGAAAGTGAGGCAAACAGAGGTGCGGTCACTTGTCCAAGATCACACCACTAGAAATGGATTGAGGCCACATTGAATCTTCCTGACACTAGGCCCCGTACTCTTACTGTGCCATCATATCCTTGCACGTTCTAGCAGTCTTCTCCTTGGATGCCATAATACAGGTTTTCTGACTGGTATTTCTACAGGCACACTACAAGTATTGAGAAGCATTGAATCCCACAGCAAAACAAAATCAATACAATCATTATTAGTATTATATGACACAACGTTTCCAAATTTCCTTGATCTAGCCTGTTCCTGGCAACCATCCTCAAATTTTCCAGTCTGATATCCCTTCATGTTTAATTTCCTTAAAACCCTTTCTTAATTCTCCAATGTACTTCAAGTGCTGGGAAATATTAAGGGTTGTACAACATTCTGTTAAGGTTCATTTAAATATGTCCTATTCTATCATCTTGGTTTTAGTTCATGAAGTAATGTTTCTGGGAAACATTTTTCTTTCTTTTTTTTTTTTAATTTTTATTTAATAATTACTTTATATTGACAGAATCCATGCCAGGGTAATTTTTTTTTTTTTTACAACATTATCCTTTGCACTCGTTTCTGTTCCAATTTTTTTCCCCTCCCTCCCTCCACCCCCTCCCCTAGATGGCAAGCAGTCCTTTATATGTTGGATATGTTGCAGTATATCCTAGGTACAATATATGTTTGCAGAACCGAACAGTTCTCTTGTTGCATAGGGAGAATTGGATTCAGAAGGCATAAATAACCCGGGAAGAAAAACTAAAATGCAGATAGTTCACATTCGGGAAACATTTTTCTTTAAAATTCTATGTCATTAATGCATCGTTGGTGGAGTTATGAACTGATCCAACCATTCTGGAGAGCAATTTGGAACTATGACCAAAGGACTATCAAACTGCATATCCTTTGAGCCAGCAGTGTCTCTAGTAGGCTTATATCTCCAAGAGATCATAAGAGGGAAAGGGACCCACATGTGCAAAAATGTTGGTGGCAGCCCTTTTTAAAGTAGCAAGAAGGGGCAGCTAGATGGCATAATGGATAGAGTGCGAGCACTGAAGTCAGGAGGACCTGAGTTCAAATCTGACCTCAAACACTATTTTCTAGCTGTGTGACCCTGGGCAAGTCACTTAATCCCAATCGCCTTAGCAATTAAAGAAAAATAAAGTAGCAAGTAACTGGAAACTGAATGGATGCTCATCAGTTGGAGAATGGCTGAATAAATTATGGTATATGAATGTTAGGGAATATTCTTGTTCTATAAGAAATGATCAGCAGGATGATTTCGGAGAGGCTTGGAGAGACATAAATGGATGCTAAGTGAAATAAGTAGAACCAGGAGAATATTGTTCACAGCAACAAGAAGATTATGTGATGATTAACTGTGATGGACTTGGCTCTTTTCAACAATGAGGTGATTCAAGGCAATTCCAATAGACTTGTGATGGAGAGAGCCATCTGCATCGAGAGAGGATGTGGGTCACAACATAGTGTTTTCACATTTTCTGTTGTTTGCTTGCTTTTTTTTCCTTTCTCATTTTTTCCCTTTTGATTTTTCTTGTGCAGCATGATAAATATGGAAATATACATGGAAGAACTGCACAAATTTAACATATATTGGATTACTTGCTGTCTAAGGGAGGAGGTGGGGAGAAGGGATGGAGAAAATTTTGGAACAAGGTTTGGCAAGGGTGAATGTTGAAAACTATCTTTGCATATATTTTGAAAATAAAAAGCTATTATTTTAAAAAGAGGTTAGTAATTGACCCATCCTCACAGATTGTCCATTTTAGTCCACTCAGAAACTTAGATCGATATCCTAATGTCTTTAACTAGAGTGTCAGTTGTTGACCGTACTTGGTATTTTTTTTTTCCTTTGTTTTTCTGGGACAATTTTTAAAGTGTTTCTTCCAGCAGATCTACTTTCTTTCTTTTTCTTTTTCATCAATTCTCTTTTTTTAATGAAAGCTTTTTGTTTTCAAAACATATGCAAGATAATTTTCAACACTAACTCTTGCAAAACCTTGTGTTCCTAATTCTTCTCCCTCCCT
This sequence comes from Antechinus flavipes, assembly GCF_016432865.1. Lineage (NCBI taxonomy): Eukaryota > Metazoa > Chordata > Mammalia > Dasyuromorphia > Dasyuridae > Antechinus > Antechinus flavipes. The sequence continues at coordinate 6,726,860 of NC_067404.1, forward strand.
TCCTCCATCCCCTCCCCTAGACAGCCCAATATATCTTAAATAGGTGCAATTCTTCTCTACATATTACCACAATTACCTTGCTGCACAAGAAAAATCTAATCAGAAAGGGGAAAAAACGAGAAAGAAGACAAAATGCAAGCAAAAAACAATAAAAAAGTGAAAATAGCATGTTGTGATCCACATTCAGTCCCCACAGTCCTCTCTGGCTGTAGATGGCTTGCTTCATCATAAGAGCATTGGAACTGGCCTGAATCATCTTGCTGTTAAAAAGAGCCACATCCAACAGAATTGATCATCCTATGATCTTGTTGTTGCCATGTACAATGATGTGGTTCTGCTCATTTCTCTTAGTATCAGTTCATTTAAGTCTCTCCAGGCCTCTCCGAAATCATCCTCCTGGTCGTTTCTTACAGAACAATAATATTTCTTAACATTCATAGCCCACAACTTATTTAGCCATTTTCCAATGGATGGGCATCCACTCAGCTTCCAGTTCCTTGCCACTACAAAGAGGACTGCCACAAACATTCTTGTACATGTGGGTCTCTTTCCCTTTTTATGATCTCTTTGGAATACAGGTCCAGTAGAGACACCAGCAGATCTACTTCCTAGGTTCCAAGCCACTTATAGAAGTTTTCTAGGTAATGCTGCTTAAACCTAGCAGTGGTAAGACTTGATATAATTTAGGGTCTGACAAAATTTAAACAGCTGTGAATGGCACTTCAAATAAAGCTGGAAAAAGAGGATGGAGCCACTTTTTGAAGGTCAAGTGGGGACTAAGGGATTTACATTTTATCTTATAGGTATCTTTTTGCTTTTTGTTGTTGTTGTTGTTGTTGTAATTGTTGTTGTCCTTCAATCTCAAAGAGAAACAAAGTGACATCACTATGTTAGAGCCAAGTTAGTGTGTCCAACTATAGCGGATCAAACTAATATAAACTTAGAATGCTCTGCCAGAGGTTGGATACAAATTGTCCATGTGAACAACTGGGGGCTTCTCTAACTGCACATTTCAAATTTCTTCTGGGTTACTTCAATTCTGCTTTGCTCACAGAATACAGCCCCTTCTCTGATGAGGGCACATTAGACTGGGCTGTCCTGTGCCAATGTTTCCCATGTCATACAAGCGATTCTAAAGTTCTTAAGAGATATCCTGAGAGAGTCCTCGTATCACTTTCTCCGACTGCCTTGTGAGCATTTGCCATGTGTCCCCCATAAAACAATTTTTTTGGCAAGCGTACATTTGGCATTTGAACAACACGGCCAGACCAACGGAGTTTGCGCTCTGTGATAAAGTTGGAATGCTTGGCAATTTAGTTCTAAAAAGGACCTCAATGTCTGGTACCTCATCTTGCCGAGTGAGCTTCAGGATCTAAGACAATTCAAATGCAAGCAATACAATTTCCTGGCATAGCCCTGGCATATTGTCCCGGCGTACGACAATGAGATCAGCATAATGACTCTGTAGAACTTCAGTTTGGAGTAGTCAGTCTAATACTTCTGCTCTCCCACACTTTCCTTCAGAGCCTCCAAACTATCTAGCTCTGGCAATGCATGTGTCGATCTCGATTTCAGTGTGGACATCCCTGTAAAGTATACTGCCAAGATAAGAGAACTTCACCATTTGATGGTCCCACATATAAATGGAGTGGTGCTGGCTGACGGAGGGCCTGTGTTTTCTTGGTGTCAACTGTTAGGCCAAAATTAAGCAGCAGAGAATCCAGCCATACTTTGTTGCATCAGCTTCAGAAGCTGCACTGAATGCACAATCATCTGTAAACAAAGAATCATGCACCCGCAGTCCCTCCGCTTTAGCTTTGGCCTGTAGCCTTTTCAAGTTGAAGAATTTACCATCAGTGCAGCAGCTGACTTTGATTCCACCTTTGTCCTCATTGAAGGCGTTTGACAACATGGCTGAAAACATCCTGCTAAAAAGCATGGGAGCGAGCACAGCTTGCCACTGATAAATGGGAAAGCTTGTCTAGAACCTGGGGAAGCGCGCCATCATGAAATTGACACACTGTACAAATTTTGACGTAATTTCCCATAAGCCCTCACAACTGACAGGATCAAAGGGCCATGACCAGATTTACAAATGTGTACAGACTTCCCTTCTGCTCCTGGAATTTTTCCTGGAGTTGTTGGGCAGTAAACACCGTCTCGACTTCCTTGGTCCCTTCTGAAGCCACACTAGCTCTCGGGTAGATGACCTTTTTCTAGGTGTACGGTCAGCCTATTAAGGAGGACTCTGGCAAGAATCTTGCCAGCAATGACAGATCCCCCTCTCCCCGGGACTGTCACAAGATAATCTATTCCCTTTACCTTTAACTCCTGGGTCATAACTTCTTCTTGCCATATAATTTGGAGAATTTCAGTCAGCTTAAAAGGAAGCCTCCAAAGGACTTGATGGGGGAAATGACAGATCTGTGTTTTCAGAATGTTTTAGCTGTTAAAAACCTTAGCTTATCTTTTTGTAGTGGCAAGGAATTGGAAATTGAATGGATGCCCATCAGTTGGGAAATGGCTGAATAAGTTATGGCATATGAATGTAATGGAATATTATTGTTCTATAAGAAACGATGAGGAGGCTGATTTCAGAAAAGCCTGGAAAAACTTACACGAACTGATGCTAAGAGAAGTAAGTAGAACCTAGAGAATATTGTACACAGCAACAAGAAGATTATGTGATGATCAACTATGATGGACTTGGCTCTTCTCCACGGTGTAGTGATTCAAGGCAATTCCAGTAGGCTTGGGATGGAAACTGTCATCCTCATCCAGAGAGAGAATAGTATTTTCACCTTTTATTATTGTTTGTTTCTTTATGATTTTTTCTTTTTCATATTTTTTCCCCTTTGATCTGATTTTTCTTGTGCAGCATGACAAATGCAGAAATATGTTTAGAAGAATTGCACGTGTTTAATCTATATTAGATTGCTTTGCTATCTGGGGTAGAAGGGAGAGAAGAGGGAGAACAAATTTGGAACAAAAGGTTTTGCAAGAATGAGTGTTGAAAACTCTCTTTGCATGTATTTGGAAAAATAAAATGCTATTAAAAAAAAGAATCAGCAGTTCACTTCTCCAAGGCCTAATAAACAGAGCCCAGAATCACTACCTCATATGGACTTGTATCAGTCCATTAATTTCAGTCAGCTTAAAAGGAAGCCTCCAAAGGACTTGATGGGGGAAATGACAGATCTGTGTTTTCAGAATGTTTTAGCTGTTAAAAACCTTAGCTTATCTTTTTGTAGTGGCAAGGAATTGGAAATTGAATGGATGCCCATCAGTTGGGAAATGGCTGAATAAGTTATGGCATATGAATGTAATGGAATATTATTGTTCTATAAGAAATGATGAGCAGGCTGATTTCAGAAAAGCCTGGAAAAACTTTATTTATTAATACTGATTGCCAAAGAGCAGGGGTCCAAATGAATCATTTCTCACATATGTTATCTATAGGCTAGAGGAAGGATGTAAAGAAAAAATCCTGGAGGATTTCCCTTGTCTTTTTTCCAGTGTATATGCATGTAATGTAAGTACCTCCAGATACATAGTTTCATTTGTTTTATGAAGGAGAGTTTTGTTTTTTGTTAAGTAGTTCTTCAGTTGTGTCTCTCTGTGACCCCATTTTGGTTTTTTTTGGGGGGGGGGCAGAGATACTTCTATAATCTCAGATTAGAATTTACAAACCATAATTTGCATAGCTCTTTCTTAAGGCATCCCCTTTCACAAAGTTGATAAAGTTTTAAGATCTGTAAAAGTTTAATGGATCTGGCAAAACCTTTTATACACAATGAGACTTCCCAAGTAAACAAATTGATCTTTCTGACTGCAGGCTGGGTACTGTATGGTGCCACCTAGCCGCCCACGATACACTATAAGTAATGACCATAGCAATCTCATCTCCTGTTTAATAAATGCAAAGATCCAAGCTTTTAAGACAAGAACTCACTATTTGACAAAACTTGCTGGGAAAACTAGTAAGCGGTTAGTCAGAAACTAGATATGCACCAATACCTCACACCATATACCAAGATAAGGTCAAAATAGATACATTGTTTTGATATAGTGATCCCATAAGCAAATAGGGAGAGCAAAAATGGTTTACTTATCAAATGTATAGATAAGGGAAGATTATGACAAATGAGATAGAAAGCATTATGGGATATGAAATGGATAATTTTGAATACATTAAAAAGGTTTTGCTTAAAATTAAGAAAACTCTGAGGTACTACACACCTCTCAGATTGGCTAAGATGACAGGAAAAGATAATGATGAATGATGAAAGGGATGTGGGAAAACCGGGGCACTGATGCATTGTTGGTGGAGTTGTGAAGTGATCCAACCAGAGAGCAATTTGGAACTATGCCCAAAGGGCTATCAAACTGTGCATACCCTTTGATCCAGCAGTGTTTCTACTGGGCTTATATTCCAAAGAGATCTTAAGGGATGGAAAAGGACCCACATGTGCAAAAAAATATTTATGACAGCCCTTTTTGTAGTGGCAAGAAACTGCAAACTGAATAGATGCCCATCAACTGGAAAATGGCTGAATAAATGATGGTAAAAAATGATATGGAATATTCTTGTTCTGTAAGAAACGATCAGCAGGATGATTTCAGAGAGACCTGGGGAGACTTACATGAACTAATGTTGAGTGAAATGAGCAGAACCAGGAGATCATTGAACACAGCAGCAGCAAGATTATACAATGATCAGTTCTGATGGACATGGCTCTTTTCAACAATGATATGACTCAGGCCAGTTCCAAGGTTCTTGTGATGAAGAGCCATCTACACCCAGAAAGAGGACTGTGGTAACTGAGTGTGGATCACAACATAGCATTTTCACTCTTTTTGTTGTTGTTTGCTTGCATTTTATTTTCTTTCTCACTTTTTTCCTTTTTGATTTGATTTTTTCTAGTGCAGCAAAATTATTGTACAAACATGCATGCATATATTAAATTTAACATATATTTTTTTACCATGTTTAACATATATTGGATTACTTGCTATATAGGGATGGGGGGAAGGGAAGAAATTAGAACTCAAGGTTTTGCAAGGGTTAATGTTGAAAAATTATCCATGCATATCTTTTGAAAATTAAAAATTTTTAATAAAAAAAGAGAAAATTCCAAAAGCAAAAATAAAAAATGTTTTGCTCACATGAGACTAAGTCAAAATTAGAAGGAAAGCCAAAAAAAAAAAAAAACCAAAAAACAAAAACTGGGGAGGAAATAGCTTACAGCAAATTTCTCTGAAGAAGACCTCATCTCACAAGTATCTAGAGAACTGAGTCAAATTCATAAGACTACAAGTCATTTTCCAATTTGAAAATGGTCAAAGGCTATGAACAGACCGTTTTTAGACAGAAATCAAAGTTATCTATAGTCATATAAAAATCCTCTAAATTATTGATTAGAGAAATGTGAATTAAAACTCTGAGGTACCATCTCACACCTATCAGATTGAGTAACATTACAGAAGAGGAAAATGATAAATATTGGAGGGGATATGGGAAAATTATAATACTAATGCACTGTTAGTGGAGTTGTGAGTTGCTCCAACAATTTTTTTTAATATTTTATTTTATTTTATAATAACTTTATATTGACAGAATCCATGCCATGCTCCAACAATTTTTGAGAGCAATTTGGAACTATACTCAAAAGGCTATCAAACTATGCATGCCTTTTGACCTAGCAATACCACTACTAGATCTGTATCCTAATGAGATAAAAAAAGAAAAGAAAAAGAAAAGAAAAAAGGAAAAGGACCTATATGTACAAAAACATTTATAGCAGCTCTTTTTGTGATGGCAAGGAATTGGAAATCAAGGGGATGATCATCAAGTGGGAAATGGTTGAACTAGTTGTGGTATATGATTGTGCTGGAATATTATTATGCTATAAGAAATGAGCAGGATGTTTTCAGAAAAACCTGGAAAGACTGATATGAATCAATACAAAGTCAAGTGAACAGAACCAAAACAATATTGTACATAGTAACCACAATATATACAATGAGCAACTGTGAATGAATTAGTTATACCCAGTAATGCAAAGATCCCAAAAAATTCTAAAGGAACCATGATAAAAAATGCTAACCATTGTTAACAGAATTTTACAGTCTTGTTCTCTAAACTCTGAAGAGCCAGACAAAGCAAGCTTAGAGGCAGCTTTTTAGAAATCAAGTAGCAGCTTAATGAATCACTTTCAGAGTGAGGAATACAGTTTGTAAACTGGAAGTTCCTGGCCAGGAGACCTACTGTTCCAGGAAAGGCAGAGATTTTATAGACAAATCATAAATGGGAAGGGAGGGGGAAGGTGGATTATAATACAATCATTTTCAGGGCCTAAGTGGTTTCCTATGACAAGCCCATGGATCCAGAACGATACGGGTGTTTTCCAGTCCTGTGGGAACTTGATCATTTCAAATCACAGAGGTCGTTATTTAGTGGGGGGACAGGACCAAAGTTCTATGACGGGAACAGATTCTACAATGTTTAATTCACTTTACTTAATACACAGGAGAATTGATTGATCATTTCAAACTGCATTGTGAAACTCTGACTCTCAGGTCAGAAAAGGAAGCTCTGAAGAATTTAACTTAGTATATTCATTACTATCATTTATTAATGTCATATCAATTATTATAAAAATCATAATTTCCTTTCACATCCCCTCCTTTTAA